>NC_064425.1:42941843-43114343 GCF_023375975.1 Astyanax mexicanus
AAATACTTTTGGGGCGAGACGACCTCCACTGCACCTGTCAGGAAGTGCAGTTAATGCCGGTGGTGACGGGGAAGCCCTGTTGGCTGAGCTGCCAAGACCATCAATCACCCCTCCTGTATCCAGACCAGCGAGTCAAGCACAGATTCATAGTCTGAGTCTGGTATAGCCCTGCCTCTGGTGGCTCCATGGCATTGATAACAGGGTTTTAAAGGTTCGGTACCTGAAGTTCTGCTGAACTGCCCCTAATGGGCCTGTAAGCAAGTCCCCCTGAAACCGTAAGAATGGGTTCAGATCATCACTGCAGTAAAATCAGATCAATTAGGTGTTCAGTGCTTAGTAACCATGACAACGCTGCTGCATTCAATTCCACACATACATCACAACCTCATTCACACTCAAACACAATCACGACACCATTTCCTCCTTTTACCAAAAACAGTTACTTTACCACACGCCCCAGTTTCTTTACAACACACCTGATACTTTGCCAAACACAAGTTGCTTTGCCAAACACCACAGTTTTTTTACCACACAAAATATGTCTCCATCTAACTTTTCCAAACACAACAGTTCTCCATCCTACTTTACAAACACCACATATCCCCATATTATTTTACCAAACATCACAGTTCCATATCCTACTTTACACCACAGATCTCTTTTCTACTTTACCAAACGCCACAATCCCCATCTTATTTAGTCAGTTAATGACATGTATATGTGAGGGTGAACAGGTGTGTTGAGGTGTACAGATGTGTGTAGGGAAGTCAGGTGTGTGGTTATGGCAGGTGGTTAGGTGCATTGGTGTGTGTGGGTGGACAAGTGTTTATGGTAGACAGGTATTTGAAGGTGAACAGATGTGTATGGTGGGCAGATGTGTATGTGGGTGGGCAGGTGAGTATAGTGGACAGGTGTTTGAAGGTGAACAGGTTTGTGAGGTTGGGCAGGTGTGTGTGTGAGTGAGCAGGTGTATAGGATGGACAGGTATTTGAAGGTGAACAGGTGTGTTTAGTAGGCAGGTGTGTATGGTGGGCAGGTGTGTTTAGGTAGACAGGTGTTTAAAGGTGAACAGGTGTGTGTGGGTGGGCAGGTGTGTTAGGTCGGCAGGTGTGTTTGGTGGACAGGTGTTTATGGTTGACAGGTATTTAAAGGTGAACAGGTGTGTGAGGGGGGAGGCAGGTATGTGAGAGGGTGGGCAAGTGTTTATGGTAGACAGGTATTTGAAGGTAAACAGGTGTGTGAGGTGAGCAGGTGTCTGTTGTGTAGGTGTGTTGAGTGGGCAGGTGTGTGTGGGTGGGCTGGTGTGTAGGCTGAACAGGTATTTGAAAGGTGAACAGGTGTGGATGGTGGGCAGATGTGTACAGGGAAGTCAGGTTTGTAAGGTGGGCAGGTGTCTGTTGTGCAGGTGTGTATGGTGGGCAGGTGTGTGTAGTGTGGAAAGGTATTTAAAGGTGAAAAGGTGTTTATGGAAGGCAGGTGTCTGTGAGAGTGGGCAGGTGTGTAGGGTGAGCAGGTGTATATAAGTGGTGCAGATTGGTGGTTATGGGCAGGTGTGTATGGAGCACAGTGTTCAGGTGTGTATAGTGGGTGAGTGTGTATGGCAGGTGTACAGTGTGAGGGGTCAGAACTGTGTTTCAGAGCTGAAGCTTTGGTGTAGATTTGGTGTAGGACCTGTAGTTGAGCCAGATCTTTAAGCTTAAAGAGCTTTAAGCTTCATGCGCAGATCCTGGCATGTGTAGAAGACAGAGGTGAAGCAACTAATCAGGAAAATCCTGGCTGCGATGGAAAGGATGGAGGGAAAAGTGGATGACAAGCTTCTCTGGAGGTTCTCAGTGAAATACTGCAGTCCTGCAGCACCACCTGCTGGTGGAGATATGTTACTGCTACTCCAGAACAGGTTTACAATCTGTGGCCTATTTCTGCCACGTTTATACAAAGATAAACTTTGTATAACACACACACACACAAAGCCACATAGACACACACATTTAAAGAAGACAGATAAAGAAATAGGGGCATTCGAGGCAGATAGGGAAGTAGGCAGAGTAGGGGCATTAGAGGCAGATAGGGAAGTAGGCAGAGTAGGGGCATTACAGGCAGATAGGGAAGAAGGCAGAGTAGGGGCATTCGAGGCAGATAGGGAAGAAGGCTGACTAGGGGCATTCGAGGCAGATAGGGAAGTAGGCAGAGTAGGGGCATTACAGGCAGATATGGAAGAAGGCAGAGTAGGGACATTAGAGGCAGATAGGGAAGTAGGCAGAGTAGGGGCATTACAGGCAGATAGGGAAGAAGGCAGAGTAGGGGCATTACAGGCAGATATGGAAGAAGGCAGAGTAGGGGCATTAGAGGCAGATAGGGAAGTAGGCAGAGTAGGGGCATTAGAGGCAGATAGGGAAGAAGGCAGAGTAGGGGCATTACAGGCAGATAGGGAAGAAGGCAGAGTAGGGGCATTACAGGCAGATAGGGAAGAAGGCAGAGTAGGGGCATTAGAGGCAGATAGGAAAGTAGGCAGAGTAGGGGAATTAGAGGCAGATAGGGAAGTAGGCAGAGTAGGGGAATTAGAGGCAGATAGGGAAGTAGGCAGAGTAGGGGCATTAGAGGCAGATAGGGAAGAAGGCAGAGTAGGGGCATTAGAGGCAGAAGGAGCAGCAGAAGCAGTTGAAGCAGAACAGAAGATGGGGCAGTAGAGGCAAATAGGGAGGTTAGGGCAGTAGAGGCAGATAGGGAAGTAGGGGAGTTAGAGGCAAATAGAGAAGTTAAGGCAGTAGAGATATATAGGGATGTAGGGGGAGATGAAGCAGTAAGGGAAGTGTGGCAACAGAAGCAGGTGAGGAAGTAGACAGAGTAGGGGCATTAGAGGCAGTTAGGGAAGTAGAAGCATAAGAGGCAGATAGGGAGTTAGGGGCAACAGAGACAGATGGGGATGAAGGGGACATAGAGGCAAGTTGGGAAGTACGGGCAGCAAGGGCAGATAGGGATGTGGGGCCGTAGAGGCAAATTAGGAAGTAGGGACAGTAAGGGCAATATTGGAACTAGTTGAAGCAGATACAGGCAGGATAGTAGGGGCAGTAGAGTGAGATATAGAGATTAAGGCAGTGGGGGTAGTTGAGGTATATATGGAAATGAGCCAGTAGCTAAAGTAGTTAGTAGAGACAGTAGGTGCAGTAGTAATTGGTAGTAGTTGGGGACAGTAGAGGCAGATAAAGGAATAGAGAAAGAAGGGGCAGTAGAGGCTGATAGTGAAGTTGAGGCAGTAGGGTCAGTAGAGATACTAGAGGCAGTAGAGACAGTGAGTACTCTCCGGACGACAGGCATCCTGAAATGCTTCTGTTATTCCAGGTGAAGGGTTATGGGTTGTTGCCATCGTGATGGCATTTGGAATTTCTATTTTCAAGCTGTCAAACTGAGAGCTGTGTTTGGAAGTGTGTGTGTGTGTGTGTGTGTGTGTGTGTGTGTGCTTGAGAAGTCTGCCTGGTACCTGAATCAGAAATAAACAGCAAATTAGAAGCTTAATCTGTTGGAATCACTTTACACAGTGTGTGAGAGAGAGAGAGAGAGAGAGAGAGATATGATTCCCAGTTGAAACCGCACCTCTAACAGAACCACACCTCTAACAGAACCACACCTCTAAAAGAACCACACCTCAAAGAGAACTACACCTCTAATAGAACTACACCTCTAACAGAACCACATCTCTATCAGAACTACACCTCTAACAGAACCAGACCTCTAACAGAACCACACCTCTAACAGAACTACACCTCTAATAGAACTACACCTCTAACAGAACCACACCTCTAACAGAACCACACCTCTAACAGAACTACACCTCTAATAGAACCACACCTCTAACAGAACCACACCTCTAACAGAACTACACCTCTAACAGAACCATACCTCTAACAGAACCATACCTCTAACAGAACCATACCTCTAACAGAACCAGACCTCTAACAGAACTACACCTCTAACAGAACCAGACCTCTAACAGAACTACACCTCTAATAGAACCACACCTCTAACAGAACTACACCTCTAACAGAACCACACCTCTAACAGAACCACACCTCTAACAGAACTACACCTCTATCAGAACCACACCTCTAACAGAACTACACCTCTAACAGAACCACACCTCTATCAGAACTACACCTCTAACAGAACCACACCTCTAACAGAACTACACCTCTAACAGAACTACACCTCTAACAGAACCACACCTCTAACAGAACTACACCTCTAACAGAACCACACCTCTAACAGAACTACACCTCTAACAGAACTACACCTCTAACAGAACCACACCTCTAACAGAACCACACCTCTAACAGAACTACACCTCTAACAGAACCACACCTCTAATAGAACCACACCTTTAACAGAACCACACCTCTAACAGAACCACACCTCTAACAGAACCACACCTCTAATAGAACCACACCTCTAACAGAACCACACCTCTAACAGAACCACACCTCTAACAGAACCACACCTCTAACAGAACCACACCTCTAACAGAACCACACCACTGACAGAACTACACCTCTAACAGAACCAGACCTCTAACAGAACCACACACACAGATTTTTTTATTTTCAACCCCAGAAACATCACAAGCACTTTTGCTCAAATCACAAAGGTTCTGCTCTTCTGTGGTTCATCTAAACCCCTCTTGGTCTCTGGCCCTCCCCACACGTATGTAAAGATTGTGAAACAGCCATGTTAAATATTGACATGAATGTGAATGAGTCTAGAAGTCTTGAGATTTTTGGCAGGGGCCACATGGTGTCAGGAACCTGAGAGGTGAACTGCAAGTTCCCTCTCCCTCTTAAGTTACTGAAATGGGTTTCCACAGTGCTGTTCTGGAGCCCTCGTGTCCACTGCGTTGCTCTATGAGACAAAAAAAAAAACTCACTAACTCCACCCTCACTAGGGTCATCACTCAGAGTAATAACCCTAAAGGTAGAGATATACTTGCTGTTAACTACGCGTTCGCTTACGCAACATCGCTGCTTGGGCTATCCTGCGTCTGTTTGGAGCGTAAATCCCGAGCCCTTTCTACATTCTGCCCTCTAGTGGAAGCCTCCAGGTACAAGCGTTGCACATAGACTAGTATGTTCTGAGTCACAGCAAGTAGGATTCTACCCTAAAGCTCTTATGAACTCCCCTAATGAACCTCAGCTTACTGCAGCACTGTAGACTAAGATCACTAAGGTCCCAACAGTCAGTCCGTTCAGGTTGGGCTAATCAGTAATAGAAGAAAATATTTTTTTTGTTTGGGCCCAGATCTTTCAGGGCACTGTGCTGTTGGTCTTAACCAGGAGAACCATTCATGAGCAGCAGCTCTAAACTCACCTGGTGTCTGGAGAACTGCAAATAAAAAAAGAATACAACATAAAAAGCATAAGAAACTATGATTGTGAGAGCTCAGGTTCGAATCCCGCTCATGCAGCTTGCCATTGGCTGCCGAAGCCCCAAGAGAACACAGTTGGCCTTTCTCGTTCTTTCAGGATACGTTCACGTGAAAAGCCACATTGCTCAAATCCGATTTTTTTGCCCAGATCTTGCCCAGATTTGGCTATCTTGAAGGTTCACATTCACTGTAAATGTAAGTGATGTATCTGTATCTGTGTGTAATGTGAACACAGAATCTGTCCCTGAAACACTGCCTCACATGCTGCACATTGATACCTGTATAAACTAAATCTTCTTCTTTACTAACAACAAAAACCCTCATATTAGAGAGACGAGAGACTCGTAGCTTTATAAAGGGAAATGGATGAGTTAGCAGCTCATATGTGGAGCATCTTTTGCTGGAGTGGAGAGTAAACAGGAAACAGCTGCTCTGAAGTTCATGCTAATGTCGTGGAGAAGAAAAAAGGCCAGGCGGTTTGCTTTTGCTGTTTTTACAGCTATAGCAAATCCCGATTTGACTGTTCACATTCATGTCGCATGTCCGTGGATCGGATATGTATCCAATTAGGACCACATATGAAAGTGGCTCAGATCTGATTTAAGTATCTAATTGTGACCAAACTGCATGATGAGGATTGCAGCAATCCAGGGTGTATTCATTGTTTTTAAACAGATATACAGCTATATCCCCCTCTACCCCATCCTACTTTTTTATTCTATTATCGACGCTTTTTCAATGTGTTTTTCATAAAAACTCATTTCACAAGAATGATGGAACACAGGAACACCTCTGGGGGATTGATTGGCAGCGTTTGTTTAATCACACATTCCCTCACTGCTGTGGTGTGTGTTTGTGTACTGGTGTGTGTGTGTGTGGTGTGGAGGCTCTAATATCACTCCGAGTCGCACTTGCCGGAGTATAAATCAGGGTGGTGTCTGAAGGCTGGAGCTGCCGTGGGATTGGGGAGCTCTGCAGGGTTTCTCAGGTTTGCTGGAGCTCTGAGTTGACCTCTGATCTTACGAGCACCCAGTTCTCTGACCTGCTGTTATTAAACGATAGCAGCAGAGGTGTGTGTATGGGGTGGGGGGGGTTGTTGGGGGTAGAAGTGTGTGGTGGGGTTTGGGAGGGCAGGATGGGGAGGTGGGACAGGGCTGATGGCATTCTGAACCTCCGCTAGTGAGCCGCTCTATAAGGGGCTGGAATGAAAACATTGTTATTCCTGCAAACAGAACGGATTCAGCTGCGTTCAGACACCTTTCAACAATCTCGCTTCCTGTTAGAGATGCTTGTGTTACACTCGCTCGCTTTTATTTTATTCAAATTATTATATTACATTGAAAGTTTCAGTATTTGTATAACTTTAGCATAATAATAATTATTCGCTGGTACAGTGACTATAATAATTTGTAAGCAGTTTTAAGGTAATGGGTCAGGGTGGATGTTGAGATGGTTTGAGGTGAATGGTGAGGTGGCTTACGGTGGATGTTGAAGTTGTTAATGGTGGATATTGAGGTGGAGCAAGTGGATGATAAGGTAGTTCATGGTGGATGTTGAAATTTAACAAAGTGGATGTTGAGGTGGTTCACAGTGGATGTTAAGGTGGTTAAAAGTGGATGTTGAGGTGGTTCATGGTGGATGCTGATGTGACTTATGGTGGATCTTGAAGTGATACATTGTGGATGTTGAGGTGATTCATGGTGGAAGTTAATGTGGTTTATAGTGGTTGTTGAGGTGGTTCACAGTGGATGTTGAGGTGGAAAATAAAAGTTGAGAGGTGGTTCATGGTGGATGCTGAGGTGGCTTATTTTGGATTGTGATGTGACCAGTGGTGGATGTTAAGGTGACTCATAGTGGGAGTTGAGAGGTTGTTCATGGTGGATGTTGAGGTGGCTCATGGTGGATTCTGAGGTGGCTCATAGCGGATGCTGAGGTGGCTCAGGTTGGATCGTGAAGTGATAAATGGTGGACATTGAGGCGGTTTATAGTGGTTGTTGAGGTGGATAATAGGAGGAGTTGAGGGCTGGTTCATGGTGGGTGTTGAGGTGGAGCAAAGTTTGTTGACAGTGGTTAACAGTAAACGTTGATGGAAGACATTGAGGTAGCTTATGGTGGATATTGAGGTGAAGCAAAGTGGATGTTGAGGTGGCTCATAGTGGGTGTTGAGAGGTCATTTATGGTGGATTTTGGGGTGGCTCATGGTGGATGCTTAGGTGGCTCATGGTGGATCGTGAAGTGATAAATGGTGGATGTTAAGGTGGTTCATGGTGGACATTAAGTCAGTTTATAGTGGTTGTTGAGGTGGATACTAGTAGGAGGTGAGAGCTGGTTCATGGTGAGTGTTGAGGGGGAGCAAAGTGCATGTTAAGGTGGTTGACAGTGAACGTTGAGGTGGTTCATGGTGGACATTGAGGCAGGTTATATCAGTTGTTGGTGGGTTATGGTAGAGATTGGGGTAATTTATAGTGGATCATCTGATCAATAATTGTGAAACAGAATCGAACCCCAGGAGAGTATAAACCTGTTAAACAGAATCTTTGCATGGTTAACTCAGTTTCAGTGTTTAGGAAAACTCAAATTCAGATAAAATTCCAATTTCTGTTTCTTTCCACTTCTACGATACTCTTACAGAGGCTGTGATGCACCTTTGATTGATAATGTAATGAAACAATTGTAAATTATGGGATGAATGATCAGTATTTGAGTAGATGGATCCTGCTGGCTGTTCTCTGGAACTTGAGCCACGTTTGCATTTTTGGATAAGTATGTCTGAGCTGGCTGAGGGGCTTTGGCTCAGCAGACTGCGAGATGAGACGGAAACAGGTGTGTGTGTGTGTGTGTGTGTGTAGGCGTCTGAGTCCGTGCTAGAGCACACTCTGCGGTGGCTGCAGCTCCAGAGACGCCGCTGTTACGGCACGTCCCAGAACATGTATTAACTGTCTTCTCCTCATTGGGTTTCCCGCTGCTGACGACATTGCTGCTCTCAGCGAATGCCCTCACACCTACCGGCGACAAGCCCCATCTGCCCACCTGCCAATCTGTCCGTCTGCCCATCTGCCCATCTACCTCTCCACACCTTCCTCTGCACCTGCTGACTGTTCCATAACACTCCACAGTGCTAGTTTATGAGTTTTTATAGTTAGAAAGTTTGACGCTCGAGGTACGAGGCTAATGTTGCTAACAGGTAATGAGGCTTATACCTCAACGATTACCTCTGGAGATATGAGGCTAATGTAGCTAACAAGTAATGGAAGTGATAGCATTGAAGCTACAAGGCTAATGTTAAACTAGCAAGCAATGAAGGTTTGTACCATACTGATTTAGAGCTGGAGCTACAAGGCTAATGTTACTAATAAGCAACAGAAGTATATACAATACTGATTTAGCACTGAAGCTACGAGGCTAGTGTAGCTAACAAGTAATAGAACTTTTAGCACTGAAGCTATGAGGCTAATGTAGAAGATTAGCTATGTAATGAGTCCTGATCTCAAAGTTCTCAGTGAGGGAATGGGTTTAGAGCTCAGAGTTGCTTCAGATCTTACTTATGTAATGATCTCTGATCTTGGTCTTAAACTGGTTTAGATCTTGGTGTTGGTGTAGATCTTTCTGATGGAATGGGTTTAGATCTTGGTGATGGAATGTGGTCAAATCCCATAGATGGAATAGGTTCCAATCTTAACGTGGGTTCAGGTCTTGGTGATGGAATGGGGTCAAATCCCGTTGATGGAATGGGTTCAAATCTAAGTCATAGAATGGGTCGATCTTGAAGTGGGTTCAGATCTTGGTGATGAAATCGGTTTAGATCTTAGAGATTGGGTAAGTGTAGATATTGGTGATGAAATGGATTCAGATCATGGAATGGTTTCAGAGCTGATGGAATGGGGTCAGATCCAGTAGAGAACCGAGTTCAAATCTAAGTGATTGAATGGTTCAGATCTTCATCTGGTTATGAAGTGAGTTCAGATCTTGGTGATGACTCCGTGACCTGAAATATTCTGGGCTGGTTTCTTGTTGAGTAAATGGGTGTATCATTTGAGAAGTAAGAGTGATGGTCCGGTGAGGATTTGGAGGGGGTGTTTTGATAATCTCTGCGGTTTTGAAGAATCCATACAGGCAAGGTGACTTCATGGTGGTGATATTGTTCCTCAGTGAGGGGCACTGAACGCTGGCTGGCTTGGCGGCTGCTTGGCTCTCTGCTGAGGAGATCCGATTACCTAAACATACTCCAGCCTCCGGATTGTGGTCTTCCTCATACAAAGCGTGCTTGATCTTCCTGTAATAACTCACGTGCCATGCTGACTTTGACCGGGTTGCTGGCAGGCTCGATTTCTACAGGCAAGCATGGAGAGCAGTTCCAGTTCAGTATGGCAGCGTTGATGAGAGCACTGGATTATTGATTACGGGGTTCTGGGTTTGATACTTGGGTCCAGTGCACTGCCACTGTTGGGTGCTCCCTTCTCCATCGGTCACCGTAGTTTCTAAGCTAGGAATTGGAAAGGCACAGATTTGTTTGTATTGTATAAGAGTTTATATAAGTATTTTATATTTAGTGTACAGTACTGGGCTGTACTAAGCTTTTTCCCACCATTTCACAGTGGGTTCAAGTCAGTTGAAGTTTTATATTTGGATAAAGTGTTGATATTAATTTGATTGTTGACCTGATCTACTGTTGTCTCTTCCTGACGAAATCAAGAAATTCCCTTAGAGAGTCGCCTGAAAGTTCACAGACTTGCTGAGCAGGTCATAGTCTTTCTTTTTTGAAAATTTCCTAGAGACCCGTGAAATGAGAGAAATTGCACATCTTGCCATTTCAGAATGTAATAAAGATCTGGGGGCAGCTGGGAAATTCTTATCTATTAATATCTTAATCAACAGATTAAGCAACAGATGGTATACCAGTTTAAAAGTTAATACAGCTTTCTGAGGCTAAAATTGGAATGTAGAGTTGGCAGTCTTATTTAAGGTCCATTTAAAATAATCTCAGGATGCCTACTTGGAGTAAAAGACCTTAATTAGGTATATCTCTTAAGATTTGTACCATTTGTGACTACTCTGCTTTGCAGAACAGGATTCCGCCTGAATTGCCAGAATGTTCAGACTGTAGATACTGTAACTCTGTAGAATTTCTATACGTCTGGATTTGGATCGATTGATCAATCATTCAATCAATCAGTCAATCAATCAATCAATCAATCAACCAGTCGTGAATGTTCATTACACGAGCTTATGGTTGGATCTGTCGGTTCTCCTATGGACGGTAATCAGAACTGGTCCGGCTAATGGCATTAGCAGCAGTCGAAGATGCCCTCGGCCCTGCCCATCCTGAAATCTTGATGTGTTTGATATTCATCTAACAGCTGCCGGAGACAGGGCAGGGAATTGTGGGATAGCTATGTGCAGCTGAAATGTCAGGAGGCCTCCTGTACACAGAGTTATTTATAAGACTGAAAGGAAAGGGGAGAAGAGCTACAGGCTGGAGGTGGGGGGGCTCAGTTATGCAAAAACATTAAAGTTCCTCTGTTTGTATTATTACTTTGTGGTGGCATGAAAAGCCCAGCAGGTCTTGGTCTTCTCTGACGGCTTTATTAAAGCACGGCTTTGATTCATCTCTAAGCGATAATAATTGAGAACATGAGCTGTTCAGGTTTTGTCTTGTAAATTCACATTAGTGGACACAAGAGGTCACTGTAGATGCAATGTTTTAAGTGCATAGGAAAAGAAAGTCTCTTGATCAGTACGTGGCAAACAGCCATGACTTCCGTTATCCCAAATTACTGAGAAGGCATAAGTCCTTTCCTCTGTCTTAGAAAGTCACACTTTATTGGTTGGTCTGACTGGTCAGCATGGCAGAGTGTCATTTTGATATTGCAGTATATCAAAATTAGATGCTGGTGGCACCATTGGAGAACAGCTTAAGAGCCAGGACACATTCTACCCCTTATTCCTAAGACTACCAGACTACCTAAGGCAACATTTGAACCCTACAGCTTCTGAGTGATTCTGTTCTTGGAGTGGTTTCTCTTTTTCAGGGTTATTGTTTCCCAGTCCCTCTTGTAGTACTGATATGTTTTATTACCTTTATTATGAAGGTTTATTTCCTTTATTATTATTTTGCTGATTAATTGGTTGAGGGTTCTTCACAAAACTTGAAAGGTTTAAGTTACAGTGAAGTCCACTGAGGACTGCAACTTCCAGAAAGGTTGGTGCCGTCTTGGAAATGATGCATTCCAATCCAAGGGAAGAGAGAGAAAAGTCTTGCAGGCTTCTTCCCTGTCCAGTCCTAAAGTGTACCCTATGAACTTGCTGAAGCCGGATCCCAGTATCTAAGCTATCGCTGGTCTCTCTCTGCACGCTGTGCGTAAACAAAGTCATGATCGACAGCAGCTTGCACTTGCCGACTAACTTTAGCTCCTATGGCCAGAGAGGGGTGGGGGTTGCTTTCCCATAATGCATCTTTGCTGATCCACGCACGGAGGCACAAACGGACATCTGACACAGCTGACCCCCTCAATCCCCAACCAAGCCCACCCCTGTGCTCAGCCCTTTGCTTGTCAGGACACGGCAGGCAGAGATCGGGACTTGTCTGGAAGGCAAACCCCCGCGAGGGTCATGTTTCGCGGAGCTGGGAGCGACTGGCTATGGACTAGTTGAGTTGCGAACTGCGATTTTATGTTTTGCGAAGGGAAGGCAGGAGCCTGAAGGCCTGGCACTGGTGCTGCAATGCTCTTGAGCTCCAGATGCCCTGGTAGCAGCTGCATTTCCGGGAAGCCCTCTAAACTCCAAGACCCGTCAACCGGTGGGAAGCCCTGGGCAGCACCTTGCGAGTGAGAGTTTTAAAAGGTGGTGTGAGTGTGTGTGTGTGATTGTGTGTGTGTGCTGTGTGGAGAGGAGACTGAAGGACAAGACTGAAGGAAAAAATTGAGGAAAAAGTAGAGGGTGACCTGCGAAAATCTAAGCGGAAGTCACCAAGGACATCTGGAGTAATCTCACCAATTTGACTCTTGGTGTTTGGTTTATCTCTCTGGACACCGCAACCATGATGATAAAGGAGGCCTCACTCAGGGAGGACCCTGACCTGCGTGGAGAGCTGGCTTTTTTGGCTCGGGGCTGCGACTTTGTCCTTCCGTCACGGTTCAAGAAGAGGCTGAAGTCTTTCCAGCAAGCGCAGGTTAGTAGGCAGGGGCCTGAAAAAGTTCTGCAAAAGACTGCTGCGGCTAACTCGCACATGCCAGGGAAGACAAACTATTCTCAGGCAGATACCAACAAGTCTATTAATAGTGCTGCTGGGGGTTGGGGTGGCAAAGGGCTTCAGGAATACAGTGTCCGAGAGAATGTTGCGTACAGGAGCTTTGGGCAGAAAGGAGGGGTGGGCAAGCCCCCAGCAACAGCTGTTGTGTTCAATACATACAGTACACCGGCCTGGTCTGTGTCTTCAGCCTGAACTTTTACCACTTTTAGCTTCTAGAAGTGACTAACCTTTAGACAAGTTGGTCCACGACAACCCAGCAGACAACCCAGAGATCTCACCCTTGCATTTCCCATAGTGAATTGTAATCTATTAGAATGCTCTCTAATGAAAAGCGTTTTAAAAGAAAATCATCTACGTTTAAAACATCCATGTTGGTGATTTTTGTAGTCAATGTTTTAGTTAACCCAGTGCGGCTGATCCAAATACAGTCAGAACTTTTCTTACAATTTCTAAAGCACAAAAAAGAAAGTAAGTAAAAAAGAAATGTGTGTCTTGTAGATGTGGTATTTCTTTGTTGATATATTGTAATAATGCTTCTTGGCAATAAATTTTATACTGTTGGAAAGTTGTAAGAAACATGCATTTGTGGGATGAACAGCAGAGCTGAGTATGTGGGTTGTGCCAATGAAAAATTTGCCAAATCTCCTCTGCCATTGCCAAACAGCTTGATCTGCCATTGACTTGTTTGGTGTTCAACAGTCTTCTTAGGGTTTTTCTCTTCTTGGAAAGCTCACTTCTTGGCCTGTCTCTGACATCCGCCATTATATGAAACTTGGCCTTCCATTTGAAGATTGATTCCAGTATCCAGATTGGATTGGTTTTGCAGAACACCAGCTTGAAGCTGCCCTATCATACAGGCTCTGTTCAGCTCAGTCAAATGTGGCATGATGCCGATTCTTAAAGCTCTTTAAGAATACCTACTGACCACTGCAGCCCATTTGGCTTGTGATAACAAGTGCTGCCAATCAGGTACCAACCAGGCACTTGATTGTCAAGACCTAGGGCAGGGGTCGGCAAGAAACAGCATGAAACATTTGGCCCGTGAGGTTGTTTGAGCTATATTAAACGATAAATAAAAAAAATAAATAAAATGCTTGTTTGGTGAGCTTTTGTTTACATTCCTCCCCTGTCTCTCTCTGTTGCGCTCGGTGTGACTTTAGTTTCCACCCGTTCTAGTTTTTCCTCCCGTTCTCGAGCTCCCTATCTCCTTATAAGGCCGCTTTTTCCCGGCTGTGTCCCAGTTCACTAGCCAGGGCAGCGGTAGTGTATTGGACCATGACCCTGACAACACGGGTTTGATCCCGCGTGAGCAGCGGTGTGTTTATATATTAATTTATTTTTTTTTCCTTTTCTTCTTGGGTTTACCTGCTTTAAGATCAACTGTTCTGCAATTGGGTTCAACAACCCTCTGGGCTGGAGAGCTACTAGTCTGTAGCGCTCCATCCCATTACACTTCATCTATTTCCCTAAACAGATTTTTTTTAATTGCCGACCCCTGGCTTAGGGTTACCAGAAGCTCAAAACAAGTGTCAATAGCATCAGCAAAAATAATTAAGCTGTTTGGCAATGGCAAAGAAGATTTGGCCAATTTTGCTCATCTTACAATGCATGTTCATGTTATTTCCAAGAAGCAAGGTTCTGAATTTTTCTCCAGGCTGGAAACAAACACATTGTACAGAGTGTGATCAGTGCAACACACCTGCCTCGGGCATTCAACTTAGCAGACATTTAACCTTCAGCAGGGTGTTGCAAGGGTCCTTTGAGAGAAGGCATGGCGAGAGCAGACATCAGCTGTGAAAGACTCGGAGTGTCCGGAGTGTAAATTAGACTGTATGCATGCCATGCTTTGAGACAAAAACAGCACACTGCACCACCCCCTGCTCAACACTGCCGGTGACCTGGAGCTGGAGAACAGTGGTCCATTAAATCTAATGTGTAACCTGGATTTGTTAGAAAAGGCTTGGTCAGTAACGCCAGCACAGCAATATTGATATTAAACCATATTTTAGATCATATATTAGGCTTAAATCTGAATTTATGACCCATAGATTTATTGATTTACTGGACAACTATGAATTAGTGAAAACTCAACAGCAGATTCCCACACCTGGAAGTTCATGGTATTGAAACTGCGGATAGTCATTTGTGCAAATGAGTCTTTCATTTGCATCATTATCGATATGTGAGCTTCTTGATTGGACTCTGTTTATGTTACATTTTGTTGAGTCACTGCTTCCAGATGATTAAGTGAACAACAGAGTTGGTGGAGATGATTCAGACGCATCAAGCATGGAAAAGTAATTGCAATGTTCTAAACCCATAGTTGTTCACTGTCCCAATAAAACAAATTCACTACCATTATTTCTCCATATCTGCTGTCCTGAAGACAGCGCCGGACTCCTGAAGTGGGTGATGTTATGCTGTGTTAGTCTGCAATTCTTGCCTTTATTTTAGGAGGAATGCTAAAACCACAGTATTTAAAGAGGATAAGTTGCCAAACTGGGCAAATTGTAAAGAAATCAATGGAAAGAAACCTAATTCTCTTTGTGTACGTAAGTTTGTAGACGCCAGTGTTCCACAGAGTTCCACCTAGATTGCAAAGTTATTCAGAGTTCCACAGAGAACCGCATACTTCCTCCATGTTCCTCAAAGTTCTGCAGAGTTCCTTGAGGTTCTGCAGCATTTCACTGAGTTCCATGTAGTTCCATCTAATTTTACAGAGTTCCACAAAGACCCACCTAGTTCCACAGAGTTCTGAATAGTTCCACCTTTTTGCTTCTGTGTTTCTCAAAGTTATGCAGAGTTCCACAGAGACTCACAGAATACCACAAAGTTCCTCTGTGTTCCTCCAAGTTGTCCAAAGTTCCTTAAAGTTCTGCAACGCTTCACAGAGTTCCATGTAGTTCCACAAAGTTACAACTAGTTCCACAGAGTTCTGCAGAGTTCAACCTTTTTTCCTAGTTCTACGGTTTTGCACAGTTCTACAAAGTTCTGTTACAGATGTTGAAGATTAGTTGTAAAGATGTTTTGCATTTCTGTTTGTGTGGAAAAGTCTTTGTTGTGTGCGTCAGGACTCTCAACTCTAAGTATCTCAAAGTCTAAAAATCTTGAATGGATGTTCTTCGGAAAAGAAATCATAAATTTGGAGGTTTTTCCTATTGGGACATTTTCCAGTTATATTAAATCTTGCTCCCACTTTCTCTATATCTCTCTTTATCTCTCTCTCCGTCTCTCTCTATCTTTTTATCTCTCCCTGTCTCTCTTTATCGCTCTCTGTCTCTCTTCATCTCTTTATCTCTCTCTCTCTCTATTTCTTTGTCTCTCCCTGTCTCTCTTTATCTCGCTCTGCCTCTCTTTATCTCTCTCTGTCTCTCTCTATCTCTTTATCTCTCTCTGTCTCTCTCTATCTCTCTCTGTCTCTCCTTTTATTTCTGTCTCTCTTTATCTCTCTCGGCCTATCTTTATCTCTCTCTCTGTCTCTATCTCTTTATCTCTCTCTGTCTCTCTCTATCTCTCTGTGTCTCTCCTTTTATTTCTGTCTCTCTTTATCTCTCTCGGCCTATCTTTATCTCTTTCTGTCTCTCTCTCTATCTTTCACTGTATCTCTCTGTATCTTTCGCTGTCTCTCTATCTCTGTATCTCTCCCTGTCCCTTTGTATCTCTCTCTTTTTATCTCTCCCTGTATCTTTGCATCTCTGTCTCTCTTACTGTCTCTCTGATCTCTCTCGGTATCTCTCTCACTCCCTCTTTCTCTCTGTCTCTCTTTCAAGAGTTAGGATTTGTAGAATCTTTATTGGCATGACTATAACGCCAACAATATTGGCATGGCGTGGTGAGGTACAGTGTGGTGTGGTGAGGAAGGGTAAGGTAGAGTGAGGTATAGTGGGGTACAGTGAGATATGGTGAGGTGGGTGTTTCTCATATTGTGTTGAGTTTTTGAGGAGTGGAGGAGGAAGTGTATTTTTTGTCTCATTCTCTCTCTCTCTCTCTCTCTCTGTCCAGATTCAGCCAGAGAAGAAACCCGGAAGTCCTCCTCCAGCTCCAGCTCAGTCCACTCCGGCTCCCCGGTCCCCCACCCCACCTCCAGCCAAAGTGGTCACTCCCCCTCCCCCCTCCATAAACATTCCACGCTTCTACTTCCCCACAGGCCTTCCCACCTGCGCTGCCAACTACGACGAGATCATTGCCAAAATCGAGACGGCCTTCAGCGAGTTCGAGGAGGAGAAGGCTGACATTTACGAGATGGGGAAGATTGCGAAGGTGAGCGCTCACCATCTCTATGGATCTCCTGCTGATGATCCTGATGTCTCTGATGTCCCAGTGCTCAGAGAAATGCCACACTAGCAAAGTTAGGAGTGTGTGGAGTGTATGGGATGTGATCAGTGGGAGGATTGTTAGCAGTGTTAAGAGTGCGAGCTTTGTGGGGAGAATGAAGTGTGAGGAGCGTAAAGAGTATGGTGAGTTTGAGAATACTGGTACACTAATACACCATATTGCTCCACTAATGCACTACATTTATTTACTAGTAGAATGTGCTGCTTCACTGGTAGATCAGGCCACTCCACTTTTGCACTGTTACTCCCTGAGTGTACCATGTCACTCCACTAGTACAATGTAGTACTCCACTCGTACATGAATACACTTCATTACTATGCAACTATGAGCTATACCTCAGATTTCGGCTGTACTGGAGTATATGGTGGTGCTGTAGTTGGACACATTGGTAATATTGCAGACTTACTGGGATTGAATTATGAAAATGACACACTCTGTTGTTTTATTCAGGCATGCGGGTGTCCGCTGTACTGGAAGGCCCCCATGTTTAACTGCGCAGGAGGAGAGAGGACGGGCTTCGTCTCTGTCCACACCTTCATCGCCACCTGGAGGAAGTGAGTGCCTCTTTCCCTTACTCTCACCATTCACTTTAACTAACACACCACAGTGAGGTAAAATTCACAGTGCAGCCCAAAGCAGCCTCGACATCACCTCAAAAGAATAGATCATATTCTACTGGCAGAAAGTGAATATGGAGTAGAGAGTGAACATCAGACAGAGAATTAACATGGGGGGAGAGTGAACATCAGGTGTAGTATGATTGTGGGGTGTTTAGTAAACGTCAGGTGGGGATTGATTGTGAGGTTGGGTTATTGTAAGGTGGAGATTGAGTGTGGGGTTGGATGGTAGGATGGAGGTAGAGAGCTATTGTGAGGTGAGATTGTAGGGTGGAGAGTAAACATCGGGTGGAGAGTGAATGTTGGGTGGAGAGTGAACGTCTGGCGCCGAGTGAGTATTAGCTGGAGAGTAAATGTGGGGTGGAGAGTGAATTTTGGGTGGAGAGTGAGCGTTGGGTGGAAAGTGAACATTTGGCTGAGAGTGAATGTGTGGTGAAGAGTGAATGTCAGAAAGAGAGTGAGTGTGTTGTGGAGAGTGAACGTTGGTATCTGCTCTCTCCTCAGGTTGTTACACAGCTGCTATGATGATGCATCCAAGTTTGTTTACTTGCTGGCCAAGCCGGGCTGTAATTATCTAGAGCAGGAAGATTTTATCCCCCTCTTACAGGTAAGCCCTGAGTGTGTGTTTGTGTGTGTGTGTGTGTGTGTGTATATGCACATGTGTGTGTGTTTGTGTTCATTCTGTTGGCATGCTGTGTAATGCTTGGTTTTAATAATATAGGTCGTAAGTGAATAAAACGTATAAAACAGTCCTAAAGGGGTAAAGCTCTGCCTCCACGAGTTTCTGATTAATTTCATTTCCTTTTAATTTATTTTTACACCAAATGCTGATCTCTCTGAAGCTGTTAAAGTGTTAAATAGAAAGTGGATGGTAGAGTGTTCACTGGAGAATAAAGGGCAAAGTGTTTAGCAGAGAGTAAACGGTAGATTGTTGACTAGAATGTGAGCTGGAGAGTGAACAGTAGAGTGTTTACTGAATTGTGGCAAGGTAGAGTTCATTAGAGTATATGTTAAATGATGAGTAAACGATAAAGTGTTTACAGTTGACTAGAAAGTAAACTGTAGATTGTTTATTGTGAATGGTAGATTTTTTAACAAAGAGTAATTGGTAGTGTTTAGTGAAGAGTGAATGGTAGAGTATTTACTGGAAAGTAAATGGTAGTGTGTTTACTAGAGAGTAAGTGGTAGAATGTTTAGTGGAGAGTGATTGGTAGAGTTTTTTTTTCCTGGAGAATAAATAGTGGAGTGTTTAGTAGAGAATGATGGGTGGAGTGTTTACTGGAGAGTGATTAGTAGAGTATTTATTGCAAAGTGATTGGGATAGTTTTCACTGCAAAGTGATTGGTAAAGTATTTACTAGAGAGTAATTGGTAAAGTATTTACTGGAAAGTGATTGGTAGAGTATTTACTGGAAAGTGAATGGTAAAGTATTTACTAGAGAGTAATTGGTCGAGTATTTACTGGAAAGTGATTGGTAGAGTATTTACTAGAGAGTAATTGCTACATTCTTTCCTGGAGTGTGATTGGTATATATTTTTTCTGTTTATTAGAAGGTTAATATTTTTTTTATGGAGAATAATTGGTAGTGGAGAGTGAATGGTAGAGTATTTAGTAGAGAGTTAGTAGAGTGTTTTATATAAGATTGATTGGTAGAGTATTTAGTGGGGAGTGATTGGTAGAGTATTTACTAGAAAGTGAATGGTAGAATATTTACAGGAGAATGATTGGTAAAGTATTTACTAGAGAGTGATTAGTAGAGTATTTACTGGAGAGTGATTGATAGAGTGTTTACTGGGTAGTGATTGGTAGATTGTTTATTGGAGAGTGATTGGTAGAGTGTTTACTGGGGAGTGATTGGTAGAGTGTTTACTGGGTAGTGATTGGTAGAGTGTTTATTGGAGAGTGATTGGTAGAGTGTTTACTGGGGAGTGATTGGTAGAGTGTTTACTGGGGAGTGATTGGTAGAGTGTTTACTGGGTAGTGATTGGTAGAGTGTTTATTGGAGAGTGATTGGTAGAGTGTTTACTGGGGAGTGATTGGTAGAGTGTTTACTGGGTAGTGATTGGTAGATTGTTTATTGGAGAGTGATTGGTAGAGTGTTTACTGGGGAGTGATTGGTAGAGTGTTTACTGGGTAGTGATTGGTAGAGTGTTTATTGGAGAGTGATTGGTAGAGTGTTTACTGGGGAGTGATTGGTAGAGTGTTTACTGGGTAGTGATTGGTAGATTGTTTATTGGAGAGTGATTGGTAGAGTGTTTACTGGGGAGTGATTGGTAGAGTGTTTACTGGGTAGTGATTGGTAGAGTGTTTATTGGAGAGTGATTGGTAGAGTGTTTACTGGGTAGTGATTGGTAGAGTGTTTACTGGGTAGTGATTGGTAGAGTGTTTACTGGGTAGTGATTGGTAGAGTGTTTACTGGGTAGTGATTGGTAGAGTGTTTACTGGAGAGTGATTGGTAGAGTGTTTACTGGGTAGTGATTGGTAGAGTGTTTACTGGGTAGTGATTGGTAGAGTGTTTACTGGGTAGTGATTGGTAGAGTGTTTACTGGGTAGTGATTGGTAGAGTGTTTATTGGAGAGTGATTGGTAGAGTGTTTACTGGGTAGTGATTGGTAGAGTGTTTACTGGGGAGTGATTGGTAGAGTGTTTACTGGGTAGTGATTGGTAGAGTGTTTACTGGGTAGTGATTGGTAGAGTGTTTATTGGAGAGTGTCAGGATGTTTATCTGATTGTGTTGTTTGTTTTAGGACATCGTGGACACTCACCCGGGGCTGACGTTCCTAAAGGATGCTCCAGAATTCCATTCCCGCTATATCACCACAGTACGTATCTTCAGTAAGGCTGTAGGGGGCGCTATAGAGCCGGAACCATTCTACAGTCAGACCTGTTTACCATAAGACTGGGTTATCTGGTTCTTGTGTGAGGATGTGGGGAAATGTATTACCTGCCTAACCTGGTTCATTCATATGAGGTTAATTAAAATCTAAATTTAGTTAATCGGAGGTCAATTAATCTGAGGTTAATTTATCTGAGGTTAATTATAATCTAAAATTGGCTAATCTAGAAGTAAATAACCTGTGGTTAGTAATAATAATATGAGGTTAATTATAATCATGGGTTCATTCAATTAGTTCATTCAAATTTGTTAATTTTATGTTAATTATAATTGGAGGTTAATTATAATCTATGTTTAGTTCATCAGAGTTTAATTATACTATGAGGTTAATTAATCTGGGGTTAAATCAATTTAAGGTTAATTTATTTTATGTTTATTATAATCTGGGTTTAGTTAATCTGAGGTAATTATAATCTGAGGTTAATTAAAATCTGAGGTTAATTATAATCTGAGGTAAATTATAATATGAGGTGAATTATAATCTATGTTTAGTTAATCAGAATGTTATGATAATCTGAGTTTAGTTAATTTGGGGTTATCTATAATCTGAGGTTAATTTATGTGAAATTTATTATAATCTGAGTTTAATTAATCTGAGTTTATTTATAATCTGAGAGAAAGGCAGAGTTGATGACTGTGTTGATGGAGATGTGTTGAGATGTTTTGAATGGGATTGATGTGAACTGTGGAAATGAATTCTGTTAAACTTTAATCCAGGACAGTAGTGGGCGGAGTCAGGAGAGGAATGATTATTCACACCAGGAACCATTCCATGTCTGTCTGTCTGTGGACAGCTGGAGTGTGTGGTGTGTGTGTGTGTGTGTGTGGCGTTAGTGAATCCTGACCTCATGGAAAGACTAAAACAGCAGGCGCCCCAACACCCCTCACCCCTCCACCCCCATATTTAGCCTCTTCCTGTCCCGCCACTCCCCCGAGTCCCAACTACCTGGAAACGTCTTTTCGTCCTGAAACCAGAACACACACACACACACACACACACACACGTGTTGAGCATGTTGTTGTGATTAATCAGATTTTATCAGATATTATATTTTTTGACACTGTGTTTGACCTGGAGTTTAAATCAAGATTTTAATTCTATTTTAGTTCTCCTGGAATTTAAGTTGGAGGTTAATCTAAAATGTAATTTTATTTGGTCATTGATCTAGACCAGGGGTGTCCAAACTACGGCCTGCGGGCCATTTGCGGCCCGTTTCCTTTTTTGGAGCGGCCCGCGAGGTATTTTAGAAATAGAATGAAAGTTGGCCCGCTGTTAAGCAGGTTTTTATAATGTGAGATTCAAAGTTTGAACGCTAGGTTTCAAAAACGGGCCAAAGAGTCTAAAAGTGGAGAGGGTGCGCATTTCTAGCGCAGAAAAACAGGCCAAAGAGTCTAAAAGTGGAGAGAGTGCGCATTTCTAGCGCAGAAAAACGGGCCAAAGAGTCTAAAAGCGGAGAGAGTGCGTATTTCTAGCGCAGAAAAACAGGCCAAAGAGTCTAAAAGTGGAGAGAGTGCACATTTATAGCGCAGAAAAACGGGCCAAAGAGTCTAAAAGTGGAGAAGGTGCGCATTTCTAGCGCAGAAAAACGGACCAAAGAGTCTAAAAGCGGAGAGAGTGCGCATTTCTAGCGCAAAAAAACGGGCCAAAGAGTCTAAAAGTGGAGAGAGTGCGTATTTATAGCGCAGAAAAACGGGCCAAAGAGTCTAAAAGCGGAGAGAGTGCGTATTTCTAGCGCAGAAAAACAGGCCAAAGAGTCTAAAAGTGGAGAGAGTGCGCATTTCTAGCGCAGAAAAACGGGCCAAAGAGTCTAAAAGCGGAGAGAGTGCGTATTTCTAGCGCAGAAAAACAGGCCAAAGAGTCTAAAAGTGGAGAGAGTGCGCATTTCTAGCGCAGAAAAACGGGCCAAAGAGTCTAAAAGTGGAGAGAGTGCGCATTTCTAGCGCAGACAAACGGGCCAAAGAGTCTAAAAGTGGAGAGAGTGCGTATTTCTAGCGCAGAAAAACGGGCCAAAGAGTCTAAAAGTGGAGAGAGTGCGCATTTCTAGCGCAGAAAAACGGGCCAAAGAGTCTAAAAGTGGAGAGAGTGCGCATTTCTAGCGCAGAAAAACGGGCCAAAGAGTCTAAAAGCGGAGAGGGTGCGCATTTCTAGCGCAGAAAAACGGGCCAAAGAGTCTAAAAGTGGAGAGAGTGCGCATTTCTAGCGCAGAAAAACGGGCCAAAGAGTCTAAAAGCGGAGAGAGTGTGTATTTCTAGCGCAGAAAAACAGGCCAAAGAGTCTAAAAGTGGAGAGAGTGCGCATTTCTAGCGCAGAAAAACGGGCCAAAGAGTCTAAAAGTGGAGAGACTGCGCATTTCTAGCGCAGAAAAACGGGCCAAAGAGTCTAAAAGCAGAGAGGGTGCGCATTTCTAGCGCAGAAAAACAAGCCAAAGAGTCTAAAAGTGGAGAGGGTGTGCATTTCTAGCGCAGAAAAACGGGCCAAAGAGTCTAAAAGCGGAGAGAGTGCGCATTTCTAGCGCAGAAAAACGGGCCAAAGAGTCTAAAAGTGGAGAGAGTGCGCATTTCTAGCGCAGACAAACAGGCCAAAGAGTCTAAAAGTGGAGAGAGTGCGCATTTCTAGCGCAGAAAAACAAGCCAAAGAGTCTAAAAGTGGAGAGAGTGCGCATTTCTAGCGCAGACAAACAGGCCAAAGAGTCTAAAAGTGGAGAGAGTGCGCATTTCTAGCGCAGAAAAACAAGCCAAAGAGTCTAAAAGTGGAGAGAGTGCGCATTTCTAGCGCAGAAAAACGGGCCAAAGAGTCTAAAAGCAGAGAGGGTGCGCATTTTTAGCACAGAAAAACGGGCCAAAGAGTCTAAAAGTTGCTGTAATTAAGGAGTTTAATATTAAGAGACATCATGAAATTAAACATCAATTTGAAAAATCTTAGTTCATACAACACTGTCAAAGATAAAGATAGTAAGTCAAGTAAAATGGTGTGTAAATGAAATAATCAAGAAAAAAGTATTATTTAAAGTGGTATATTTCATTATTTGTTTTATTACAGAGTCTGTGGCCCGTGACTTCAAATATATTTCTCCTTCTGGCCCCAACAAAAAAAGTTTGGACACCCCTATTCTAGAGTTTAATCTGGACTTTATTCTCCAGTTCAACATGAGGTTTAATCCAGGTTTTAGTCTGTGTGATTGTGCTTACGTAGGGTGCTGCGGTAAGTGTGTTGTTGCCATAGGTTAAGGAAGTGAGCTTAGATTAAGGAGGGATTCTGTGTGTTCATAGGTTATTTTTCGGTAGGTCTGTTACTTGGCAGTTGAGGCAATGGACCATGAACATAGTGTTAGGCTGTGCTTCTGGATCCTTGTCGAGCCAGTATCAGATTGTGGTGGTTTTGGCTATTGTTGTTAGTTGAGTGAGTAGTAGATCCTGGCTGAGCCCTATGCATAACCAGCTGTTAGGTGCAGGCTTTGTCAATTTCCTGTATTATATTACTTGTGAATCTTTATTTTGTGGTTAATATTTATTCTTTTTACATTTACAATTACAGTGTTTATTTTCTTTTTAGAAACAGTAAAAAAAACTTAAATGACAGTTAATTTACATTAGTGTTAAAAATGATTAAATTAGTGTTCTGGTTCCTGTTCTGCAGGTGATCCAGCGGATATTCTACACAGTCAACCGGTCCTGGACTGGCAGGATTACGATGACTGAGCTCAGGAGAAACAACTTTCTGCAGGTACACACGGCATGATGGATGATCACAAGCCATCCAACCAAACTGAACTGCTTGAATTTTTGCACCAGGAGTAAAGCAGCATAAAGTTATCCAAAAGCAGTGTGTAAGACTGGTGGAGGAGAACATGATGCCAAGATACATGAAATAAAAACTGTGATTAAAAACCAGGATTATTCCACCAAATATTAATTTCTGAACTCTTAAAACTTTATGAATATGAACTTGTTGTTTTCTTTGCACTATTTGAGGTCTGAAAGCTCTGCATCTTTTTTGTTATTTCAGCCATTTCTCATTTTCTGTAAATAAATGCTCTAAATGATGATATTTTTATTTGGGATTTGGGAGAAATGTTGTCTGTAGTTTATAGAATAAAACAACAATGTTCATTTTACTCAAACATAAACCTATAAATAGCAAAATCAGAGAAACTGATTCAAAAACTGAGGTGCTCTCTAATTTTTCCCAGAGCTGTATAGTTAAATTAATGTTGAGTGCTTATTAATAACACTCTATCTGTGTATTTCAGACTCTGGCTTTGCTGGAGGAGGAGGATGACATCAACCAGATCACAGACTACTTCTCCTACGAGCACTTCTATGTGATCTACTGTAAGTTCTGGGAGCTGGACACCGACCACGACCTCTTCATTGACCCCAAAGATCTGGCCAGGTACAACGACCACGGTGAGTGCAGGTACAGGTGTGTTCCTGAGAGCCTAACCCTACCTGTGAGTTTCTGACCGGGTGTTTTTCTCTCCCTGCAGCATCGTCCAGCAGGATCATTGAGAGGCTCTTCTCAGGAGCGGTGACCCGGTAAGACTGAACTGAAAACAGACAAACATTTGGTTTTTAAGGCTGTGTTCACATTACAAACCACATTGCTCAAATCTGAATTTTTGCTAAGATCGGATTTGGCTATCTTGACGGTTCACATTCACTGTAAATGTAAGTGATGTATCTGTATCTGTGTGTAATGTGAACACAGAATCTGTCCCTGAAACACTGCCTCACGTGCTGCAGATTGATACCTGTATAAACGTCTCCTTCTTCACCAACAACAATAAAAAACCCTCATATTAGAGAAACGAGAGACTCGTAGCTCTATAAAGGGAAATGGATGAGTCAGCAGCTCATATGTGGAGCATCTTTTGCTGGAGTGGAGAAACAGGAAACAGCTGGTCTGAAGTTCATGCTCAGGTCGAGAAGGTGAAAAAAGGACAGGCGGTTTGCTTTTGCTGTTTTTTTGCAGCTATAGCTGCACAGCTGCACCAAGAGATACAGTGTGGGATACGAGAGGGAAGTAGCTGTAGCGCTAATGCTAATGTGTAAAAGCAAGAAGACGCATGAATTCAGATTTGACCGTCTGATTTAGGACCACATATGGAAGTGGGCTAGCTTCCATCACACTCATTGGGAGATATTGGTGTCTCATGAGCGGCGACTCACAGGTGTGGCTACAACCTGGTGCCGTAGGAACCCTAGAATAATTCTTACACTCTGGAAAGGTGTAACGAGTATGACTGTCCTCCATAGTAGGGCTGCACGATATGTCGTTTAAGCATCGCCATCGTGATGTGCGCATGCGCAATAGTCGCATCGCAGGACGTGTGATGTCTCTGAAGGCAAATAAATCAAACACGTCTCGTTGTAGTGGTTTGATTCTTGACACAAGAAGCAGATACACAGTGCTGTCTCTGTGTCTGTGTCAGTAACAGGCTGCTGCTGCCTGCGCGAGAAGCGCGGGGGTGGGGGAGGGGGGTTTGGGGGTATGGGGTAAGGAGTAAACACACATGTCCAGCCATGTGGATGGAGGCCAGGTTTTGAGAGCTCGGCGCTGACTCAGCTCTTGATCGGTCCGGACGCAAGACAGCACGCGAGTGGTGGGGGCGGGACTGGTGATGTCATGGGCCCTGCATTGTTTAATATTGCGAAATATATTGTCAAAAAAAGACAATATATAGTGTATATACAATGTGCTCCCAATTGTCCAGTGGTATATGGACTTTTTTTTTTAGGTTTTTGTTGTGTTTCTTTTGGGATTAGAGAATTTCTTTGGGGAGTTGGTGCTGCCTTATTATGGTGGTGATGCAGTTTATATTAGCTTTCTCCAGAATTCTGATATTTGTGCACCAGGACTCTCAGGTGCCTGCTGTAAATGGTCCATGTCTCTGCTCTATAAAGCAGGGTGGGGAAGACAGCACCACATCTGTAGACCAGGGGCTTAGTTTGAGCCTTCAAATCAGGTTCTATAAACACTCTTTTCCAGAGTCTAACATATTGCTCCACTTGCACAGCTCAGATTATGGTTTACTTTGTCACTGAGGTGTCCTAAGCCAGGGATCTTCCCCTGGGGAGGGAGATAACATAGGTGACTTTTGCCCTTTTTGAGAGGAAAGGTGAGATCTTTGCTGCTTGAAGGCCAAGGAGCACTGAAGGAGCAAACCTGGACTTCGACCTGATCCTCCTTCGTATCTCTAATATGCAGGCGGAAGTGAAACACAGAGCTGAGAGAGTTACCGTATTTTTCGGACTATAAGGCGCACTTAAAAACTTTTAATTTTCACAAAAATTGACAGTGCGTCTTATAATACGACAGTGCGCCTTTTGTATGGATTTTACCCGTCAGGTTGTAAGGAGCAGTAAACACACACTCGGTGCAGCGTTATAGAGAGTTTCAGTGCTATACAGAGTCCAGAGCCGTGCAGCTCCGAGGCTGAGCAGCAATAGCATTAGCTAGCTTATTCACTGTTCAGAGATCAGTATTATCTAAATTATCTAAAGTAAACACACACTCCGTGCAGAGCCGTGCAGCTCCGTGGCTGGAGCAGCAATAGCATTAGCTAGATGCTAACCGCTAAGCTAGCTAGCTTTTTCACTGTTCAGAGATCAGTATTATCTAAATTTAGTACTTTTAATACTGCTAGAGCAGTATTATTAGAGTTAGATGCTAATCGCTAAGCGTTCACCGTTCAGAGGTGAGTTATCAGCCTGTAAGTCTGTGCTGCTTTGCCTGGCTAGCATTAGCTAGATGCTAAGCGCTAACTCTCTCAGAGGTGAGTTTTATCAGCCTGTAATCTGCTTGTTTACCGTGTTAAAACAAGCTACGGGGGACGAATCGCTAGCTAATATCTCACTGTCTTACCAGAACACGCAGGATTACTCAGTGTAACGCTGTCGTTTAAGTTTGGGTTAACTTTACTAGTTTAGGGGACTAGCTAGCGTGCTAGCGGATAGCTATGCTAACGCTGGTGCAGCAAGCCTTAGTGGACATCTGGAAATCTAAGCTTACTGTAAATAAACTGAAGCACGTTACTCACCCAAATAAACAGTTTTCAGGAGAGGAATCTGTGTAGATTAATATCCAGCACTCGTTTGACTTTGAAAGAGCTAGATTTGTATACTGAGATGCTCCACCGTGGGGGAAGGGAAACATGGCGCCACCCCTGTTCACTTTGATATAGGCACCCTTTCTAGTGTCACTTAACGCGCCTTATAATGCGATGCGCCCTATGTATGGAAAAATACCAGAAAATAGGCGTTCTTTGATAGTGCGTCTTATAATACGGTGCGCCTTATAGTCCGAAAAATACGGTAATCCACTTTGTGCAGGACTAATTGACTAATTGGGGCTGTTCTGAAAACAGTCCTTAAACTTCCAAAAGGGCTAATTAGGAAAACTAGAACCTGGATCACTAAGGGCGTTTTCACAACAGCACTATTTGGTTTGGTTAAAAGGAACTCTGGTCCGTTTGTAACTTTAGTGCGGTTCGATTGGGCAGGTGTGAAAACAGTAATAACACTCGATCTGGTTCCAAACGAACTCTGGAGCGGTTCACTTACGGTGAGAACGTAATCCGGTCTCGATCCGACCCAGATATTTAATATAGTATATTTCATATATTTATTTGAGCTAATCTGCTGTTAAGGCGCAGTTTAAAAAACTGATACATTAGCCAGATAACGCTAATCACCACTGCTATGAACAAAAGCTGTGTCTATTTTTTCTTTCTTCGTATATTTATATTTACTTCTTTACCGGACAGCTCTGACCAATCAGAGGACACAGAGAACACAGCCTGTTCCCTGTGTGAAACCAAACCAAACACAGAGAACGCTCCAAGTAAACGTTCTTTCGCGCCATAGAAACTTCCACAACTACAGGTGTGAAAAAAACCCTTAGAGATACACTAGTTACAAAGGCGAGCTGATGATCTATGGCTCCACCCTCTGGAAAACAGAGCAAATCAACAAGTCAAAAGAAAAAGGAGAGTTTAACCCTTGTGTGGTGTTCGGGTCTGTGGGACCCGTTTTCATTTTTCATCAAATGATACTAAAAAAATATTTTTTCTAACATATAAAAAACATATATCAAAACACATTTTCGATAAACACACACTGTACACCAACCCCCCCCCCCCCACACATTTTTATTACATACAGTCTGTTTGGCCAAGGGTTAATAAACATTGCTTCATTTGTAAATTTGAAACTAAACAAATTTTCTACTCATATCTTGAGTTTAATTCATTTTCTTTTACATTTTATTAAAAAACTAATAAAAAAAAAGAGTAGCACTTTTTGAAAGAAATGTAACATAAGAAAGGTAAAGGGCAAATATTAACCATGTAAGTTGTTTATATCGCTTGCAATTGCTTAATTTTGCTGAATTAAATACAAGTAACAAAGTAAACGAGTAACAAAAATATGAACACCACACAAGGGTTAAAAATACCTGAGCAACTGAAGAGAAGTCCAGGGAAACCAAGAAAATGAGTAATGATTGTAGAGTTAGAATCCAGGAATATTAATGGTATTTTCCCTGAACTCTGAGTTAAAGCTCTCTGCTGCCTTCTGGTGGCGTGTTGGAGCCTGGCAGTCCGACCCCTAACACTAACATTAACATTAACTTAAACTCACTAATGACTTTTTTTTAAAGCATATTGCAACACCCCAACACAGACTGTCTCCAACTTTTCCAGTAATCTGTTGTAATATTAATATTTGCAGGTTATTGTCATTAATTAATTACAGAAATTACAAACAAATCCTGTAACTGAATTTGTGCTTTGTGTGTTTCAGGGGGAGCTCGGTGCAGAGGGATGGGAGGATGAGCTACGCAGAGTTTGTCTGGTTTCTGATCTCAGAAGAGGACAAGAAGAACCCTACCAGGTGAGACGCTGAACTGTCCAAAATAAAAAAAATACTGCAGTAAGAGTTGGAATGAGTTTAGTTTTAGGGAAAACTGTAAAATTGCCAGGTGCCTCTAACCTAGATACAAGGTAATTAGGGGTGTCGCGATTCTCTAAATCCTCAATCCGATTTTATTTCCGATTTTAGGGTCACGATTCGATTCAATTCGATTTTTTCTTCTTTTTTTTTCACAGCAGAGAGGCCTATGCCAGTTTTAGATTAGTCTATGGTCAGTCATTGGTTTGATTCATCAAATTTACAATATCTTATTTCAAAAGGTGGGCTTGATATAAATAAGTGATGCAAAGTGATACAAGTGATCTGTAATACACCACATTAGGCACTAATGGTCAAATTTAAATAATTTCATTAAGATATATACGTAATGCCATCTAGTGGCTTTTTTTGGTAGCAGCAGTGTGCACTATTAAAACAGCAATGTGCAACATAACAAAATAAATAATAAAAAAATACAGGAACAGTCATGTACAAAATAATAGAACAATTAGAGCCTTAACAAACTGAACTCTATCCTACTATAACAGTTACACATGAAAAATAAGACTTTAAGACTTTTTCGGTCCCTGAGAATGACAAGTTTTTTTTTCTTTAATAAAGATATATTATTAACTATATCTGAGAGAAAGATGCTCCTTAAGGTACCAAAGCTATTAACATATTTGAGGCTAGACAAAACAACTGTTATTTTTATATTTTCAAGTTTTTCTTTAAGAAGATGAGAATGTCCACATTCTCTGGAGAAAGGGCTGGAAGTTCCTGAGATAAAAAATATGAATAAATCTCAGTTGTTTACAGAGTGTGTGTGTGTGCAGTGTGGAGTACTGGTTCCGCTGTATGGATCTGGACGGTGACGGGGTTCTCTCCATGTACGAGTTGGAGTATTTCTATGAGGAACAGTGTGAGCGGATGGAGGGGATGGGGATCGAGCCGCTGCCCTTCCAGGACCTGCTCTGCCAGATGCTGGACCTCGTCAAACCAGAGTACCAAGGTCAGATGGGTCTCAAACAAAGATTAGCTACTGTTTGTACATTCAAAACTAGATTATTATGGGCTGTTACAGAGATGTGCAGATGTTCTCCAACGTGTTCCATCTCTGGTTCTGCAGGGAAGATCACGCTGCGGGATTTGAAGCACTGCAGGATGGCTCACATCTTTTTTGACACTTTCTTCAACCTGGAGAAATACCTGGACCACGAGCAGAGAGATCCGTTCGCTGTGCAGAAGGTACACACACACACACACACACACACACATAACAGTTATATAAAATGTAAATAATTACAGAACTACATAATTACAGGAATAAATAAATGACTGAACATCCCTGTGTGTGTGTGTGTGTATAGGATCTGGACGGGGATGGTCCTGAACCCTCGGACTGGGATAAATACGCAGCAGAAGAGTACGAGATCCTGGTGGCCGAAGAGACGGCCAGTGAGCAGCTGCACGACGGGTCAGTGTCATCACATGCCCCACCCCCCAAACTGTCAATCATCCTGTTTCTCTGTGATCTGTAAATTATAGCTTTGCAGATCAAAGCATCAGTAGGTCGGAGCAACTGTAGATCAAAGTGTCTGTAAACCAGTGTCTCTAGAAAAAACGGTCTGTAGGTCAGAGTGTCTGTAATTCAGAGTGTCTGTAGATCAGAGCTTATGTCAAAGTGTCTGTAGATCAGAGTGTTTATAAATTGTAGAACAAAGAATATGAAAATCAGAACTTGTGTACATTAGAGCATCTGTGGATCAAAGTATCTGTATATCAAAGTGTCTGTAGGTCAGTGTCTATAGATCAGAGTGTCTGCAGATTAAAGTGCCTGTAGAAAAAACGGTCTGTAGGTCAGAGTGTCTGTAATTCAGAGTGTCTGTAGATCAAGAGCTTTTGTCTGTAGATCAAAATTTATATAAATTGTAGATCAAGAAATATGAAGATTAGAACTTTTGTACATTAGAGCATCTGTGGATCAAAAGTATCTGTAGACCAAAGTGTCTGTGCTTTAGATCAAAAGATCAGACTGTCTGTTGTCCAAAGGGCCTGTAGATCAGAGCGTCTCTAGAACAGTGCCTTTTTAGAACAGATCATTTTGATCAGAGATCAGAGTTGCTATAGATTAACATACAATACCAGTTGAAAGTTTGGACAATAATGTTCCAAAAAAAAAATGTCCGCATTGTAAATTAAGATTTAATTATAAAGAAACACATACGGGATTATTTCATGAACAAAAAAGGTGTTAAACAAACCAGAATTTGTATGTGAGTATGCATACGACTAAAAGGTGTGCGTAAGGAGTATAACAACTGTGTGAGAGTAGTAAAACAAGTGAGTGAGGAGTGCAATGAGGGGGTGTGAGGAATGAAAAATGTGTCATTAATGTAGGGAGTGTGTGCGATAAGTGTAAAGTGTGTCTCTGTAGTGTAAAGGTTTGTTTGTGTATCTGTGGGTCTGCGAAGTGAAGGTGTGTGTCAAAAGCGTTCGTGAAGGTGAGGAGTGTAAAAAATGTGTGAGGAGTGAAAGTGTAAAGTGTGAATCAGACGTGTGAAGTTCTATTTCACTATATATCACTTTCTCTCTCCTGTGAGAAATAGAATATTTTACAGTCTGTAATTAGGTGGTCAGGAGTGTGAAGTGCGTGTGTCAGGAGTGTGAAGTGTATATGTGGAGTGTAAAGTGTGTATTGGAAGTGTAACTTGTGTATGTTAAGTGTAAAGTGTGTATGTGAAGTGTGTAACTATTAATAAAAAGTGTGTGTCACAACTGATAGGTGTGAGTAAGGAGTGTATCGTGTGAGTGACAGATGTTTAAAGTGTGGAGTGTAAAGTGTGTATACATATATATAGTGTAAAGTGTGTATTAGAAGCGTAATCTATATGTGGAGTGTAAAATGTGTGTATCAGGAGTGTAAAGTGTGTATCAGGAGTGTAATAAGTGTGTATTAGGAGTGTAACGAGTGTGTTTTCTGTTTCAGGTCGTTTGAGGAAGATTACGAGACGGAGGAAATCTCGGTTCCGTCAGAGATCGGAAATAAAATGGACAAACTGATGATTTCTGATCTTACAGCGTGATCACCCATCAAACACACTCTCCAACCACAGCTTCCTCACTCTCTCTCTCACTCTCTCTCTCTCTCACTCTCTCTCTCTCTCTCTCACTCTTTCTCTCTATGAGAAACGGAACTTTTTTCTACGGTTCAGAATCAGTGTTTTTGTGAGTGATGATGATGAACAGCTCCTCCAGCGGCTTCATGTGCAATATGTCTTAACTGTAGTCCCGCCCACGGTGCCGGTCCGGTATGCTAATTAGTCCAGCACTGTGCTACTGACACTCATCATCCTAAAAGCTAACGGCTAACAGCTAACAGCTAGCCTCGTTATTAGAGGAGTTCAGAGAGCAGAGAGGAAGCCGAGTTTAGAGAAGCAGGTGAGTTACCTGTAGTCCGGTTCTGGTTTTATCTCAGGATCTCAGAGTTCTGATCCAAGATCCACACCTCTAAACTCTCCCCACACACCTTTCTCATTTTACCTGTCAATCACACACACGTGTTTCTCATCCTGATGTATTTTTGTATTTCCAATTATGTATATCATAAACTATATGAAAAACAATATGTCAATCAAAACAATTAATCTATACACCAAACTTCATTCTTTACACTTTAAATTTTAGGGTCAATGGGTGGAGCTAAACTAATGTAGACTGAATGAATCAGCTTAAACTAATGTAGACTGAATGGGTGGCGCTAAACTGATGTAGGCTTAATAGTGAGTGGGGCTAAACTGACATAGACTGAATGGGTGGGGCTAAGCTCATTTTGACTGAATGGGTGGGGCTAATTGTATGCAGACTGAATGGGTGGGGTTAAAGTGCTGAAGGCTGAATTGTTGGAGCTGAACTGACGTAGACTGAATAAGTGAGTTTAAACTGATGTAGACTTAATAGGTGGAGCTAAACTAATAGACTGAATGGGTGGGGCTAAGCTCATTTTGACTGAATGGGTGGGGCTAAAGTGCTGAAGGCTGAAAGGGTGGGGCTAAACTGAAGTAGACTAAATGGGTGGAGCTAAACTGCTGTAGGCTGGAAATAGGTGGAGCTAATCTGATGTACGCTGAATAAGTAAGCCTAAACTGATGTAGACTGAATGGGTGGGGATAAACTGCTTATGGCTAAATGGGTGGGGCTAAATGTACACAGAGCTGAATGTTTGTGCCTAAACTGCTGTAGAAGGAATTATGTTATATAATTATATATATATATATATGTGTAATATATTCAATAGGGGCATAATTTCATAATTAAGCAATAATACAGGAGTAGGGAGTGCTATTATGTTACAGCATAGTTCCATAATCACTGTTTACTGAAAGATTTTAAGTTAAAGAAGAGGAGAAAATACAGTTTAAATCGTTTCATTGCTGCTCTGTTTGTAGCTGTGCTGTTTGGCTTGTAAGCGCTGCATCGTTGATAGATTACCTGTACATGAAGGAGAGTAATACATGGAGAGCTTCGGTTACAGCGCATTACCGGCTGATTACGGCACTCATAGAATTCCTCTCAGCCAATCACACACTCAAGATTTACTGAAATGTTTGAGTTAAAACGCAAATTTCAGTACATCGATATTCCTCAGTATTCATTAATCACATTAATCAAAAACCTGATTAAAGAATACTTAAAAACTATAAATCCATCAAAGCACTTTTAATGCAGTGGAAGGAACTCAGTTCCTGATTCTGACTGTGGGAGGAGTAGAAAGAGATTCAGAGCGTGTGTTTTAGGGGGTGTGGCTATGGGCTTTGAGAGGTGGAGTCTTGGACCGGCACTGATTTCGCTCCACATGTCAAAATAAAAGTTCGGAGCTCATTACAGATAAAAAAAAAAAAAAACGACATAATTAAGACTTAAATTTCAGTGTTGCACATCAACCCCAAGGAGAGCTGGAACACTGTCAGTAACGTATTGCGTCTCCTTGTGGTCACTAGAGGTATTGCATGTTGAAACTTAATTTGTTGAGTTAATTTGCTTTTTGTTAAAAACGACAGAATTCAGACATTTCCATGTTCACTTCCTCCCTCACCCGGAAACGGAAACAGGACAATCTTAAACATTTCATCAGTGAATTACTGAGTTTCAGGCGTATTTGTATAAAAGCAGGCGGAGCCCAGTCTGGGGTTCTTCGTACAGAGAACGGTTCTAGGTTGGAGTGTAGGAACTCTAGCTGAAGCTGAACGGAACGTAGTGTGCACCAGTGTTCAGGAGTGATGTTCCCTGTATAAAAGTGTGAATAGTGAGTGATGAAGGTGTTATTTATTCGCTGTGAGATCAGTGTGGGCGGGGTTTTTGTGTTTATTTATAGCTATTATTTCTCCGATCTTTAAAGCGATAGTCTGATTTATGGTTGTCCCCTGAATCGGTAAACATGGACTGAAGGACGAAGCTAAGCTAAACCCGGAATTCTCTCTGTAGTTTAGCTTCCTGAATAAAACAAAGTTTCACAAACATGCGTCAGTTAGCATAATGCTAATTGGTGGGGTTTAAGCTACCACTACTTTCAGCTACTTTTAGCTACATCAGATCTAAAGCTTCTGTAGGAAAGTAGAGAAGAAAACATAGAAACATTAGGAAACAGATAATAAAATAAAAATGACCATGTGTTAAAAATGTATTAATTAAACAATATATAATATATAACAATATATATAAAAGTGAAGGAAGAATGATCGCCGGACGCTCTGGCGGCTCCCTGATGGATGTTGTTCTGTTAACCAGACTGCTAAACTGCTAAATGGCTAAACTGTAAATTATCCCACAACAAAATAACTAGTAATAAGTTTCCTCCAATTAAAATATCATAAAATTTCATAAAATAGATATATAAACTAAATATAATAATAACTATAACTAAAATACTTTTTTTTTTTAAATTTAATCTACGTAAGCTTAAATGAATTGATTTTATTTATGGATCGGTTTCTATTAATCAGTCCATAGATAGACAGATAGACAGATAGATATAGATTATATTGATTATATTAGATTGATGACTTACTTTTTTTTAAAGTGCGTGTCGGGTCACATACTCTCTCTCACACTGTCCGGTCTGGTCCAGCGCTGCCGTGTGTTGACTGTACTGTATCTTTGGTTTCTGTAATTAGTGTAATATATTTATATATGTGGAGTGTTCTGTCCTGTAGTGCAGTTCTGTTAGTCCAGCTGTTTCTAAACGTTTCTATATCCTCTGTAAATGTCTGTATTTTATTTTATTTTATTTTATTTTATTTTATTTTATTTTATTTGAATCTGAGCTCTGCCACTGAGTGGCGGGGAGTTTAAAATTGTGCTAAACAGAATATTAATCTGTAATCTGAACTACAGTGTTAGAATGATGTGTGTCGTAGAGCTGAGGTGAAGTAAGATGACAATCAGCCATCATCAGAGGAGTGACAGAGCAATAAACCTGCTGTAGTGTTTTTAGTGTTTTTAATCAGAGCTGTTGGACGTAGAGCTTAAAAAAAAAAGAGATGAGCAGCCTCTCACCAGGACACTCCTGTCGTTAACACGTCTACAAGTCTATGCAAATCCAGTCTGTACAGAGATTGGCAGCTACGGGAGCTGCCAAACACCAGACAACCTGTTCGTGTGAAACTCTTGTATTTTATTTGTGAGTTTTATATCATATAAATGTATTTTCACCTTTTATTTCTCTGATCTGATGAATGTCTCGCTTGCAGAAGATTTAAAAACAAAAACAAAAAAACGATGTGAGGAGAACATCATCTCTCTCTCTCTCTCTCTCCCGCTCTGAGGAGATGCTTCATGTATTCGCATGACTTTATTTTTTTCTTTTGAGAATTTCTGAAAACCAATAAAAAGGTTTAAAGCTGTTTATTTCAACGCAGAATTCCCCGCCGTCTCTGTCTCGCTTTGTTTTTTTAACTAAAACTTTCGATTTTAGGATATCAAATGGATAAGCTTTCTTTTTCTTTTTTTTTTTATTTCAATTTTTTTCCATTTTCTTCCCAATTTACACGGCCAATTACCCAACCCACTCATTAGGACTCCCACTATCACTAGTGATGCTCCAACACACCAGGAGTGTGAAGACTAACACATGCTTCTAAGACTAACACAAGTATCTTCCAAAGAAATAAACACCATGAGTTACTAAACTGTCTAAAAGTTAATTTATTAGACATTCATTAATAATAAGTATTTCAAAATGATGAATGAGACTACATTAAAATTTATTTTAAATTTGTAATTTTTTTTTAATTGATTTATGATTTTTTGCATTGATGAATATAAATCAGGCCTCATTTTCTCACTGTTAAAATACTGTATATCAGTATTTATTGTAATAAAGTGCAGTTATTGAGTTTCTTTACACTGAATCCAGCATTAAATACTAACATTTCATTTTTGAATTAAATCACTTTGTTACATTTTTTAACACGTTAACTTTTTTTTTTTTTTTTTTTGCCAAAAAACACCACCTTTAACTGATTACATACAAACAACCCAGCCAAGCCATACTGTCCATACTGTCATGCAAAAAACTTGTATCTTATCCATTTCTGTTATTTGTTTGCGGCTAAAGTTCAACTTGCCATTGATATAACAATCAAATTTTATAATGACTGGACCTGTAGATTGCTCCAAAATATGTTGGAATTCCATCTTTTTTTTTTTTTTTTTTACAATGACTTACATTAAAATTTAAGAAGGTTTTCTTTAATCCTCCTGTAAAGACATTGTTTTTTTTAGATACATGGCTTTTGCTTGACAGTAACAATATACTTGGCGTAAACCCATTTCAGAGTATAATCCATAGTTAAAGTCATGTATACAGGCATGCATGGTCCCTTTAGTATAACAGGCAAAGGGGGTTACAGTATATCCGCCTCGTCTCTCTCTCTCCATCAGGCCGTAGAGACTCACCGTGGTTAAAATGTGCTGTTTGCTGTGCTGTGTTTATTGCATCCGTTACACTCAAGGCAAAAGTGGTTTAGCTTTAATAGCAGCTTAGCAATGATTAGTGTAATCATCACAATCATTGAGTTTGATTGTCCAGATGTTCATCTTTGACCCTATCAGTCCACGATGCTCTGAGGAGTGATGTCTACAGTATCGTGTGCGCACATTAAAACAGGTCACACATGCATGAAGACTTAAGCCCTATCTGGACGGGATTTGTTTCTTATGGGGTTCTGGGGTAATTTTATTCCTGTCGGGAACAACCATGTATGTTTTTTTTTTTTTTCTCAGACGTCCTCTGAGAAAATTACAGGCTGAATTATCTACTGTTTTTCTCTGAACTCCGTGGTCCTCTGGTAATTTTAGGCCCCGTCCACACGAAGCGGATATTTTTAAAAACTGAGGTTTTTGTCTCCGTTTTTAAAAATGTCTTCGTCCACACGAGCAGCGTTTTCAGAAATATCCCCGTCCACACGGAAACGCTATACCACTCAAAAACGCTGAAATGAACAGCGATTCTCTAGACATTTGGACGTTTTCTCGTCATTCCTCAGCAAAAACTACATATTTTTTAAATTGTCCAACCATTTTGTCAAATTACGTCCGGTCAGGAGGATCGGAAAAAAATGCACACAGCGCATTTTAGTGACGTCTAAAACACTTAAAAATGCTTAATGTGGGGTTTCTTTTCACTGGAGTCTGTTATAAAGACGAATCTTAAGTGACCGAAAACGCCATTTTCGTGTGGACGGAAGGCCAAAACGGAGACAAAAACCTTCCTTTTCAAAAAAAACCCAGGTTCGTTTGGACGGGGCCTTAGTCCCGTCCGGATCCACATCTCTGAGTTTTGTCTCCTTGCGTTTAATAAAATACTGTAGCTGTTTGTCCACTGCCGCGCACCGTAATTACACTTTGGGCGCGTGTTTCCACGGAGATCCATGTTAAAAACACAACAGCGAGTGGAAATGGAGGAGCTACTGAACACCGCGATGTTGTGTGATTTAATTTTTTTTCATTACTTAAGATGAAAATTCTAGATCCCTCCATGACTTCATGATGATGATTTCATATTTTCCTCAATGTTGATCCAAACTAGTTTGACAATTATTTATAATTTTTTGGGGGGAATCTAAATTAAATATAACCCACACATCAATCATGTCGCAGGTTAACATTCTTAGCAATACCAGTTGATAAATAGGTAACAACACATTATCTGATTATCTATTTTGCACGGCTACAGATGTCTACAGAATGAAGTTGGACAGTATCATGTGTATGACTGAGACACTAATAAATACAAGTGATAATAAACTCTATAATAATAATACTACTGTATTTACTATGGTTGCAGATTGGCCACCTTGAATTCTGGACTCAAGGTTGACGAAACTCTTTTCCACTTTCTAAATAAGAAGTATGACTTGTGTACGGGTGTTGTGCCGAATTCTGCACCCCCGCCAGGAAAAGCACCCCCTCTCAAAGCGTATTTCTTTAGTAAAGTTAAAACGCTTTTATCAAGAAGACGATGCAGACAATGCGTACGTGTTGGCGAGAGGAGATGCTTTTCCTGGCGGGGGTGCAGTTTTCGGGCACTACTATGGTGCCAAATTCAGCACTCCCACCAGGAAAAGCACCCCCTCTCGGGAGAGGCTGCAGGGGACATTTCTTTTTCCTTATTTCTTAAGAGTCAGCATAGCTTAGAACAGCATCTTGGGTATTTTCCTTCTCTAAAAAAAGTTAAAGCCAAGAAGACGTATGTACACGCTCCCGAGAGGAGGTGCTTTTCATGGCGGGGGTGCAGATTTCGGCACTACTATGGGGCTGAATTCAGCACCCCCACCAGGAAATGCACCCCCTCTCAGGAGAGGCTGCAGGTGACGTTTCTTTTTCCTTATTTCTTAAGAGTCAGCACAGCTTAGAACAGCATCCTGGGTATTTTCCTTCTCTAAAAAAAGTTAAAGCCAAGAAGACGTATGTACACGCTCCCGAGAGGAGGTGCTTTTCATGGCGGGGGTGCAGATTTCGGTACAATAAGGGCGCTCCGGTTAAAATGTCCTGCTTGGAACATATTTAAATGGGATGCAGCATGACCCACCTGCCCACCTGGCTCAGGTATATTCTATTGATCGTTTAATATTTTGGCTCATTGGTTTGCATACAGTAATTTTATAAAACAGTCTGAAATGGGAAAGATGGACACACACTCTCTCGTTCTCTCAGTCCATCTTTTTGCTCTCCACTTCCCTTGTTGCTTTTTGGCTTCTGCTGGAGCGTAGCACTTTGAGGCAGCCCCGGAGGATCTTGCGCATCCATAAGATGTTCATGACGTCCAGGCAGAGGCTGCAGAGGATCCAGGCACTGCGGGCCCCCAGCGGGAGCCTATAGAAAGCTTCGGTCCCGTACACAGAGTACACATCGCGGTAATAGAACGGAATGACTGCGATCCTCACCACGAAAAAGGATAAGGCCATGGCTACGCCATTGAAGAGGCAGGGCTTGGAATACTTGTGGTAGCCCAGCACGTGAAAAAACCATCTGAAACACATCATGTGGGGGAGAAGAACAGAATGAACAGATGACCTTGAATAGTTAAAAACAGCTGCATTCAGAAAGTAGTATCAGATTGCAATGCTTTTCGGACGGAAGATATGTAGACTGATATGAGCAACTCTTGGTCATAGTTATTGAGACACATACAGAAGTATTGTAGGTATCAAACTGTATTTTTCGAAACTATAAAGGTTCCTTAGTGTAGCGCTTTCGGGCAGCATTAGCTGCTAGCGGTTAATCTGGAAATCTAAGCTTACTTAGATTACTTACTTATTACAGTTTTGTTTACTTACCTTAGCATTTCTGAAATAGAAGAAAAACATTGTGACACCCCTTTTCCTTACTAGTGTCGCATAAAATGTTCCTTATAATCTGGTGCACCTTATAGTGTATATAAAACTGTAATTCTTCAAAAAAATATTTCAGATTTCTTTTAAGGTCAAAAAAGCGGTGGATGTTAATCCACACAGATTTCTCTCATGAAGTAAAGCGCTTATGTTTATTTAAAGTAAGCTTAGATTTCCATATTAACCGTTAGCAGCTAATGCCGCCCGACAGCGCTACACTGAAGTACACTAGCGGTTAGTCCCATGTAGCTTGTTTTGCCTTGTTTTTGCATTTCCTAAAATGTCTTTTTAAACACTATGCTTTAAATTTCATATCAAGGCTAACATATTAGGGGGACCTATCCTCCTTTGGTCAAACAACTTCCCAGACTAAATAAATGTTTAAAAATCCTTATACATCCACATGGGTGTCATATATTCATGGGGAATATTCATAATGTATTGTTCCTGGTAACCTTTATCTCCTCACAGAATTGCACTGCAATCAAACACATTTTTTTGGATGATGAGAGTATTATAGAAAGTGCTTACCGCTGGTTCACAAACGGGGTGGATAACTCGGAGAGCAGGCGGAAATTTGCAAAGTAGGGCAACAATCCCTGACTCTGAAAGGAAAAACACGTCATGATCTTTTTTTTTTTAATTTACAGTATATTGGCAAAAGTATTGGGACACCTCAATCATTGTGAATATTAATAATCATAATAAAAAAACAGGGACACTATGGTTGAAAAAGCCAAGATCATTAATGATAAAGTGCCCAGTTAGATGTTCCTCTAATGGAGAAATAAATGCTCTTCCTGTGGATCAAGGTGGATGTAGTGCTGTAAAGGGTGTATAGGTGTTTGTACACAGTTGTGGACTCAGGCTATTTGAATGGCAGGGATAAAATAAAAAGGGCACCTTTTTTGCACTACATTAGGCCTGCATATTCCAGAGGGGTGTGGCTAAAGTTAAAAACATGAATGGATGGAATAGGTGTCCATTTATAAATGGGAATTATAATCAATAATAACAATTTATTTTGTGTTTTACTACAAATACAGTTTATCCCAATTTAACCTTTTACCTTAATTTTTGCACTTTAAGGCGCACTGGATTATAAGGCGCATTAAGTGACACTAGTAAGAAAAAGGGGTGTCGCCATGTGTCCTTCTAATTTAGCAGGTCTTGCCACTGGGAGTTAACTGGAAGTTAAGTAAAGCTAAGCTCAGTAAACAAAACTGTAATTCTTAAAAAAGATTTATTTTAAAGTCAAACGAGTGCTGGATGTTAATCTACAGAGATTTCTCTCCTGAAAACTGTTTATTTGGGTGAGTAAAGCACTTCTGTCTATTTAAAGTAAGCTTAGATTTCCAGATTTACACTAAGGATGGGTGCAGCAGCATTAGCATTAGCTACTGCGTGAGTAAATGCCATCCGACAGAGCTACACTGAGGAACCCTAAATGTTCCAGATAAGCCAGGGCAATATTAGCTAGCAGTTCATCCCATGTAGCTTGTTTTAACATAGTAAACGCAAAGACTACAGTCCGATAATGCTTGCCTCTGAATGGCGAAAGAGCTAGCGCTTAGCACGGTAGCAGTGCTAGCCGGGGTTAGCAGCAGGCTACAGGCCGATAATACTCACCTCTGAACGGCAGAAGAGCTATTGCTAAACACAGTTAGCGGCTAATGCTAATACTACTATTTTTTTAGCCGTTGCCCTTCAAACTACCTGAGTCTGCCCCTGCTGGAAATACTCCCACCAGCCTCTCTGGCATCAGCAATCACACCTTAAAACTTATTTATAACACATGTCTAATGCACAGAGCATTACGGGAATGGCTGAATGAAGCAGGATCTGAGTCTGCAGGTGCGTCTCTTTATCTACGAACTCACCAGAACATAGTAATAGGCATAAAGAGCAGCCAGGTGATGAATGACAAAGAACTTCTCCCCAATGATGTTCCAGTAAAAGACCATCAGCAGCAGATCTGAAAGACAGTGCAGTAACTCCTGAGCTCCAGACAAAGCAGAACACATGACATAAGTTTCTTTGAATAATGTTGTATATATATAGAATTAAGGTCATTCAACTGAAAAAATAATAATTATTGGTTCCCTTATTTATTTAAAAAACATCTTTTTTGAAGTTGATTTAACATGGAAGTCTCCCAATTAAAAATAGAAGTTTGGACACATCTTTTAATTCAATGTTTTAAAATTAATAATAATTCTATCCAGACTATGAAGGAACACATAAGGAATCATATAGAAGTATAAAAGTTAAAGTTAAACAAACCAAAATACTCTGGTATTTTAGGCTGGTAACTCTGGTGAACTTATCCTGTGCAACAGAGGAAACTCTTGCTCTTCCTTTCCTGTGGTGGTCCTGATTAGAGCCAGTTCCATCATTAAATTATGTTTAATGGTCTTTGTGACTGCTCTTAAGGAAACTTTCAAAGTTCTTGAAAAGTTTCAGATTGACTGACCTTCATTTCTTAAAGTATTTTTTTTTTCTTTAGTTGAGTTGAGTTGTTCTTGTCATAATCTGGATTCGAACATTACTCAAATAGAATAGAGCTATTCACTGTATACCTGTAACTCTACCTCTTCACTACTTTACTTTAACTGATGCTCTCAAACACTTTATTAAGAGACAAGAAATTCAAGTAATTAACTCCTGATTTGAGCTCAGCACAGCTGTTAACTGAAAGCCTGAATTCCAGGAGACTCTACCTCATAAAACTGACCATTCCTTTATAGTTTGAATAACTTCAGTATTAATCTATAATGCAGAACATTTTAAAATGATAAAAAATCTCTAAATATATGGTGTGTCCAAACATTTTACTGGTCTTGTACATATGAAGCTTCACTGAGGGAATCTGTAAAGGCCTCACCTGAGATGAGGTAGCCTGAGGTTATGCCCACGTTCAGTTTTACCAGCGTTGGGTCGCCCCTTTCATAAGAGAGGGATTAGAAGACAATGTTCAGAAGTGAAGAAGACTGAAAGAGCTCTACTGCTTTAAATCAGCCAACCAGAACACATTCTCACCAGACTGGGTCTCTCCTGGTAGCTTCATCAAACAGCAGTATGTAGAGACACAGCAGTCCCACCACCAAGGCGTGAATAGTGGATGGAACCCTGTGTGAAGAACGGCTGGAGAAAATCAGTTACATTTCTGAATTTTAAGCTAAAATTGATGCATATGATGATGCATTTACATTGTGATTGTGATTTTAAATAAAGCTTACTCTCCAGTACATTCATCTATGCATCCATCTATCCATCCAACCATCAAACAATTCATGTCACCATCCATCCATGCATCCATTAATCTAGCCATCCATTCATTAATCTAGCCATCCATTCATTAATCTAGCCATCCATCCATTAATCTAGCCATCCATGCATTAATCTAGCCATCCTTCCATTAATCTAGCCATCCTTCCATTAATCCAGCCATCCATTCATTAATCTAGCCATCCTTCCATTATTCTAGCCATCCATCCATTAATCTAGCCATCCATTCATTAATCTAGCCATCCATCCATTAATCTAGCCATCCATCCATTAATCTAGCCATCCATCCATTCATCTAGCCATCCTTCCATTAATCTAGCCATCCATCCATTAATCCAGCCATCCATTCATTAATCTAGCCATCCATTCATTAATCTAGCCATCCATCCATTAATCTAGCCATCCATCCATTAATCTAGCCATCCATCTATTCATCTAGCCACCCATCCATTCATCTAGCCATCCTTCCATTAATCTAGCCATCCATGCATTAATCTAGCCATCCATTCATTAATCTAGCCATCCATCCATTAATCTAGCCATCCATTCATTAATCTAGCCATCCTTCCATTATTCTAGCCATCCATCCATTAATCTAGCCATCCATTCATTAATCTAGCCATCCATCCATTAATCTAGCCATCCATCCATTAATCTAGCCATCCATCCATTCATCTAGCCATCCTTCCATTAATCTAGCCATCCATTCATTAATCTAGCCATCCTTCCATTATTCTAGCCATCCATCCATTAATCTAGCCATCCATTCATTAATCCATCCATGCATCCATTAATCTAGCCATCCATTCATTAATCTAGCCATCCATTCATTAATCTAGCCATCCATCCATTAATCTAGCCATCCATGCATTAATCTAGCCATCCTTCCATTAATCTAGCCATCCTTCCATTAATCCAGCCATCCATTCATTAATCTAGCCATCCTTCCATTATTCTAGCCATCCATCCATTAATCTAGCCATCCATTCATTAATCTAGCCATCCATCCATTAATCTAGCCACCCATCCATTAATCTAGCCATCCATCCATTCATCTAGCCATCCTTCCATTAATCTAGCCATCCATCCATTAATCCAGCCATCCATTCATTAATCTAGCCATCCATTCATTAATCTAGCCATCCATCCATTAATCTAGCCATCCATCCATTAATCTAGCCATCCATCCATTAATCTAGCCATCCATCTATTCATCTAGCCACCCATCCATTCATCTAGCCATCCTTCCATTAATCTAGCCATCCATGCATTAATCTAGCCATCCATTCATTAATCTAGCCATCCATCCATTAATCTAGCCATCCATTCATTAATCTAGCCATCCTTCCATTATTCTAGCCATCCATCCATTAATCTAGCCATCCATTCATTAATCTAGCCATCCATCCATTAATCTAGCCATCCATCCATTAATCTAGCCATCCATCCATTCATCTAGCCATCCTTCCATTAATCTAGCCATCCATTCATTAATCTAGCCATCCTTCCATTATTCTAGCCATCCATCCATTAATCTAGCCATCCATTCATTAATCTAGCCATCCATCCATTAATCTAGCCATCCATCCATTAATCTAGCCATCCATCCATTCATCTAGCCATCCTTCCATTAATCTAGCCATCCATCCATTAATCCAGCCATCCATTCATTAATCTAGCCATCCATTCATTAATCTAGCCATCCATCCATTAATCTAGCCATCCATCCATTAATCTAGCCATCCATCTATTCATCTAGCCACCCATCCATTCATCTAGCCATCCTTCCATTAATCTAGCCATCCATGCATTAATCTAGCCATCCATTCATTAATCTAGCCATCCATCCATTAATCTAGCCATCCATTCATTAATCTAGCCATCCTTCCATTATTCTAGCCATCCATTCATTAATCTAGCCATCCATCCATTAATCTAGCCATCCATCCATTAATCTAGCCATCCATCCATTCATCTAGCCATCCTTCCATTAATCTAGCCATCCATCCATTAATCCATCCATCCATTCATTAATCTAGCCATCCATTCATTAATCTAGCCATCCATCCATTAATCTAGCCATCCATCCATTAATCTAGCCATCCATCCATTAATCTAGCCATCCATCCATTAATCTAGCCATCCATCTATTCATCTAGCCACCCATCCATTCATCTAGCCATCCTTCCATTAATCTAGCCATCCATCCATTAATCTAGCCATCCATGCATTAATCTAGCCATCCATTCATTAATCTAGCCATCCATCCATTAATCTAGCCATCCATCCATTAATCTAGCCATCCATCCATTAATCTAGCCATCCATCTATTCATCTAGCCACCCATCCATTCATCTAGCCATCCTTCCATTAATCTAGCCATCCATCCATTAATCTAGCCATCCATGCATTAATCTAGCCATCCATTCATTAATCTAGCCATCCATCCATTAATCTAGCCATCCATTCATTAATCTAGCCATCCATCCATTAATCTAGCCATCCATGCATTAATCTAGCCATCCTTCCATTAATCTAGCCATCCATTCATTAATCTAGCCATCCATCCATTAATCTAGCCACCCATCCATTCATCTAGCCATCCTTCCATTAATCTAGCCATCCATCCATTAATCTAGCCATCCATCTATTCATCTAGCCACCCATCCATTCATCTAGCCATCCTTCCATTAATCTAGCCATCCATCCATTAATCTAGCCATCCATGCATTAATCTAGCCATCCATTCATTAATCTAGCCATCCATCCATTAATCTAGCCATCCATTCATTAATCTAGCCATCCATCCATTAATCTAGCCATCCATGCATTAATCTAGCCATCCTTCCATTAATCTAGCCATCCATTCATTAATCTAGCCATCCATCCATTAATCTAGCCACCCATCCATTCATCTAGCCATCCTTCCATTAATCTAGCCATCCTTCCATTAATCCAGCCATCCATTCATTAATCTAGCCATCCTTCCATTATTCTAGCCATCCATCCATTAATCTAGCCATCCATTCATTAATCTAGCCATCCATCCATCCATCCATCCATCCTTGTGTCTAAGGGAGAAGTCTGACAGTTGTAGTATTGGATGCTGGTGATCTTCAGGCCCTCAGGTAGCCCTGCATTAAAACCAGACTGTACTGATTCTGTACTGTAAATCTCTGCATGGGCAGACTTACTGAACACTTACAGAAATGATCTGGATCATGCAAAAAAAAAAAAAAGAAGCCATATGTAAACACCACCAAAACGCTGAGCTTTTTTAAAATGGACTAAGGCAGGATGGAAGCAGTTCTGTTGAGTTGAGTGGGTTACCTGGAGTTCCACTGTGTGCGCTGAGTGTAATTCAGCATGATGAAGGCTGGAGTGAGCCGCTCGGATAGCCAGGAGCTCCCTCTGTGAAACAGCCACTGGGAGGACACAAAGCTGCCCAGTGGAACAAGCAGGACCACCAGGCTCAGAGGCTCCATGGCCGGCTAGCCCTGCAGCGGTGGAGAGAGGCAGTGGTGAGAAACAAAGAGAATAAAGGATAAATACTGTCTGTATAAATCCACACAGCCCATCATACCCACTGCTGCCCGGTGCCGGAGTACCCGCTCTTCAGCCTGCGCTCTGTTACATCATTACTCCGCTGTTCTGTAACAGAAACTCCTCAGACTCCGGATCCAGGCTGGGGGAAAAGCTCCGGTCATCACCTGTGCTGCCGCAGTGCCACTCCACTGCCAAACGCCCGCCGAGGGGCTGCATTTGCATATCTGCTGATGACACAGCAGTGTAATCACACAGAGGTCAAGCAATTCTCAGATTGCTGTATCCATCTATTACACATCCAAACACATGCAGAAACACAGTCTGCCCCAGCACAGCTGACACAGTCACCGCCTATACACCCCTGCATCATAATTCAGCACACACACACACACACACACACACACACACACACACACACGCTCCACACACTGTGAACAGCTATTTATCAGCAGGAGGATGAATGACTGTTTGCAGATTCTCAGTGTAGAACATTTATAAAGATAGATAGATAACTATAATTACTACATAATAAAAATACTATTCCTACTACTGACAGTGTGATTACTGTAAACTACTGGTCACACACATGTTAATAAGCACTGTGTTTCTCCTTCTGTATGAAGCCCAGTCTGAACAGGCTGTGGTACAGAGGGAACAGAGGAACTGGACAGTGCAGGCAGATACTGGGGGAATGATACTCACACGTGAATGACCTTCAGCTTCAGACTCGGCTCGACCTTCAGCTTCAGACTCGGCTCCGGGAGAATTACTGCTGACATGCGTAACATAATAGGAGCAGAAACACACAGAGGAACCGCTCTCCTCATTCATTCCTACACGTTAGACTGGCAGAAAGCATGAAGCGATATGCAAATTAACTGTTACAACTTCCTTCCTCTACTGTCATCATGTGACCCACATGCACACAGTTCATAGTAGGGATGTGTAATGCTTGAAATGTGAAATGTGTAATATTAATAATAGTTTGTCGATAGATGAGATCAAAATAGTGTTATATATGGAGAAAGGAAAATCCTAGAAAATTCCAGCATAAAAACCTATACCATCTGTGAAACATGGTGGTGGAAGTATCATGTTTTGGGCCTGTTTGTTTAATTATTTTCACTTAATAAATAAATAATCAATACGCAATAAAAAAATAAACATTTAGGCATCCATATGGCTATACAGTACTCTTATTATGTACTTGGCAAAAAAAGTTATTTCGATTCTGAAACAGCCGATAGTGAGACAGAAATGCTTTGTAAAATTATTTTTTAATAATTGATCAATAAAAGTGACTTTTAGTAATATTTATCTGGTCAAAAAAAAACTCATTACATTAACTTATTACATTATCTGTTACACAAAGGTCACATTAATTATTTTCCTTTGAACAATATATTGTCCTATACATAATTGGGCTTAACAAATACTGCCATTAAATTATTATTATTATTATGTTTTATGCCATTAAGACATTGATCGTAAATTAGAATTAGCTTAGTTACATATGCAGTTATATAAGCAATTAACATTTTTATAAAAGCAATACATATTTACTTATTAAAATATTATTTACATAAATAAAAAACAGCATACGGTCACGCAGCCTTGTTCTCCTTCCACACTACCGGACTCCATTTCTCAGAATTCCGCTGGTTATGACATCAATAATAACCTTTCACCTTCACCCAATCGCGTTACGCTCCGACGCTCTGATTCACCTGTATTCTGAATTACTTCCGGTTCGTTCTTGTCTAGCTCCTGTATTTAAGGCATCCGTTTGTAAACAAACACCGCGAGGTATTGTCGACTCATGTTGCATACTAAGCGTTTTCCTATGTTCTGTTTTTGCTTTCTTGTTACGACCCTGTTTTCGGATTATCGGTTTATGTCTTTTGTTTTGCCCTTATTGGATTTGTTGTACGGTTGGACTGTTTCTCGGTTTCGAACTCGGACTGTATTTTTGACTACGTCTTCTGGTATCGGTGAGACCGCTGTTTGCCTGGCTTTCCTGTTAGCAGTATCTGTTAGCTTGCCTGCTAATAAACCTGTTTGTACTTTTAACTCGGCTCGCGTCACTCCTCTCTACCTGGCGTCACACATACTGGCTCATTAACAAAAACAGGTTCTCCTTAATAAATACAAAACAAAAACATAACAGGTAACAGGATCAAGGTCATGTCCATATATTGCACTAATTAAACGTTATAAAGATAATTCTCTACAGATGACTATTTTGGAATAATGAGATATTATATATCAGTAATGATTTATAAAAGAAGTAGTACACTTCTGAAATTCTAAGAGTAATGTTGAATAGAGTGCTAAATGTATTCTGAATGTAGTAAATTTAGCACTAACACACCACTAGATGGTGAGATTTCTCTACAGCACCCAATCCTGAAAAGCAAACTCCTAAGGAAGGATAACAGCACATAAAAAGTCTTATTAAACACTGTTTAATAAAATGTGGTGTAACTGAAACCATGAATTTTGTTTTAATACGTTTTAGTTGTCAATTTTAACTAAACTAAATGTAATGTTTCATTTATTCATTTTTTTTAGTTGTTATGATAATATATTAATGTGAAATACAGTTTATTAGAGCGATTCTTAATTTGTGGGTCAGCAATAATATAAATATATAATAAATAATTAATGCTCATCTGATTTTGTACTCATCTTTTGTAATATTTAATAATTTATACAACACTTTCAATACTCATATTAAACTTCAAAGTGCTTATAATAACTTAATAATTTAAAGCTTATAAATAATAAGCAATTATTAGAACGTTAAAATAGGTTTAAAACACACTGATGGAAAAAAAGACATGGGTAATAAGCTAAATCATTTTTTTGTGAAAAGTAAAAATGTAAATGTCACTAAAATGAAAATGGAATAAAAATTAAATCTGTTGTATGAAAATTTACTATCAATGAAAATAAAGTAGAGGAGGTCGTTTCCTAAAGGAAATGCATAGACTTATAGTGGGTCATCAACTGAATGTAAAATAAAATGTATTATTTTCTGTATATATATTTTTTCAGTTGGTATGCTAATATATATTAATGTGAAATACAGTTTATTGCAGCGATTCTTAATTGGTGGGTCAGGATCCAAAAGTGCTTTGCAGACACAATCTGGGCAGGTCATGGACAGCTTGTAAAAATTAAATACATAAAAAAATAATAGAAATATATAATAAATAATAAAAGCTCATCTGATTTTGTACTTGTCTTTTATATAGGTGAAAAAAGAGACAGAGAGTTTGTTACTAATATAATCTGAATGCAGAGATGAAAAATGAAATATACAATTTTGTGTCCTTTTATTTTGTGCAGTTTTTCTCCTCAGTTTTTTTTAATTGCTCTTAAATTCATTTTGCATGCATACCTATGTTTAAATAGGTTTGTTTAAGGCTAATTTTGAAAAATTTGTTTGGTTTGTATTCTATAAAAGTAGGTCACGACTTAATGATCATAAAAAAAGTGGTTCTCGGGTTAAGACCAGTTAAGAATCCCTGATTTATTGTAACTAAATATTGATATCGATTTACTGTCCAGTCTTATCTTTAAAGCATCACACAGCAGGAACTGATAATGCAAACTCAACAGAGGAGCAGATCTGACTGGTTTGGGCCAGTTTACAATGTAAACACTGGAACTGTAAACAACCGGATTCCAGAAAATTCTAAACCTTCAGTCTGACTGGGATAATTTTTCTCAGAAACACAGCATTTAACTCTAATCTACAGCGAAAAATACTGTTTTTTTTATTAATATGCATGTTCTTTAATTAAATAATGAATTAAACATAATTTTTACAACACTACTAATACTTTTTATTAAAATTAATACTAAAAATTATTAAAATACTTCTATTAAAAGGGCTGAAAGACATAATATTTCTAATGTTTCTTTAAAAAGTGAAAATGTAAATGTCAATAAAATTAAAATTAAAGGAAAATTAAATATATTGTATAAAATGTAACATAAATAAAAGTAAACTAGATGAGGTCCATTCCTGAAATAAATGTATAGGTTAATAGTGGGTCATCACTTCCAGGCAGATACTAGGCTAGGTTGCTGGGTGGTTGCTATGGTGTTGATATGTAGTTGGAAAGTGATTGCTAATTGTCTGGAAGGTGGCTGTTATGGTATCCAATGATGTTGCATGGTTAGTTAGTTAGTTAGTTTGCTGTATATGACATTCCTTGGAGGATAATATTGTGTTGCTGAGTCTTTGCTAGATGGTTGCTATGGTATCATATCATGCAGTGGCAGCATCAATATTTTAAGCATGTATAGCATGTACTAGTGCATCTCAAAAAAAATATATATATATAATTTAAGTTAAATAAATCCATAAATACTGCTGGAAAATGAAATCCGCATCTTCATAAAAGTTGTTTTCAGCAGAGGGAAGCTGTAAGATATGAAGTGCTGTAAGATTTGTTGGGAAAACAAAACTGCACTGACTTTGGACTTGATAATAAAACACAGTGGACCAACACCAGCGGATCATTAGTGGATTTCATTTTCCAGCAGGACTTGGCACACTGCCCACACTGCCAAAAGTACCAATTGGTCTTATATAGTATTCTAATTTTCTGAGATGCTGATTTTTGGGTTTTCATTGGCTGTAAGCTTCATAATCATCTACACTAAAATAAATAATCTCTTAAAATAGATCACTCTGTGTGTAATACATCTTATATGATATATGAGTTTCACATTTTGAACTGAATTACTGCAATATAGTAACTTTTCAATGTGCCTCAACAGTCAAAACCATTAGTAGACTTTTAAGTAATTTATAAAATTAATGAGTAGTTTAATCAACAGTCGCAGTCCTCCCACACCAGAACAATATTCACATACAGTAACAACAAATGAAAGTCATTCAGAAACTCACAGTGTAATTTTCAGCACGACTTGTTCCTGGTAGTAAATTTTCCATTGTTGCACATCCTGTTTACACACACTCGTCCCATGACAGCGGCGCTGAGGCCTCGGGAAGCTCAGGGAAACGAGGAGGACGAGGACATGCTGTCTGCACCATGTGGAGGATGTCCTGGAAATGAAGAAGACACCATGGCCTTAACCTCCTGGATAAATTTAGCGTGGAATACACTCACTGGAGTTTGTTTGGCTCTGATATCTGACATGATACGTCTAATTTCTGTACAGTTCAGCATCACTGCAGACAGAATGCTTGTACTCTTCTCCAGTTTTGCTGATTTTCACTTTATGTCATAATGTCACTCTGGCAGATGTTCTTTAGCTTGTGTCCAAATTTTATTATGGATAGACCAATAGAAATCTAATTTTCAATTAAATATTTTTCCCTTTTCCTGTAATGTTGCAATCTTGGAGATATGAGGTTTGAAAGGACAGTGATGATACACATTTTAGTCAAACATTTACCTCAGCAGCATGGTTCTTATAAGACATTTACCTCAGTAGTGCTGTTCTCATAAAACATTTACTTCAGCTATGTTTTTCTTATAAGAAATTAACCTCAGTAGTGTAATTCTTATCATACATTTTCATAGCCAAGCAGTGCAATTTTAGTTATAAATTTACTTCAACAGTGCTGTTTTTTTAAGAAATTTACCTCAGTAGTGTAATTCTTATCATTAAATTACTTAGCCAAGCAGTGCAATTTTAATCAGAAACGTACCTCAGCAGTGCTGTTCTTATTATGAATTTACTTCAACAGTGCTGTCCTTACAACGAATTTACCTGAGTGGTGCTGTTCTTATCATGAATTCATTTTAACAGTCTTGTTCTTATTAAAAATCTACCTTAGTAGTGTAATTCTTATCATACATTTACTTCAGCAGTGCAATTTTATTCATAAAGCTACCTCAGCAGTGCTGTTCTTATCGTAAATTTACCTCAGCAGTGCTTTTCTTATAATAAATTTACCTCAGTAGTGTAATTCTTATCATAAAATGCAATTTGATTCATAAATCTACCTCAGCAGTGCTGTTCTTATCATACATTTACTTACACAGTGTAGTTTTTATAAGAAATTTACCTCTGCAGTGCAATTATTACCATGTGTTTACTTAGAAAGTACAGTTACCCATGAAAAAAGTGATATTGAACCATTTTGTTTAATTTTCTTATAAGGGTGGGTGAATGAATGAAAGAAAATAAAAATAGATTAGTGTGGGGAAATAGAAACTCTGTGTAGTCAGAAGTCTTGTAAATATAAGAATACAAAATAATTAAAAATAGTACAAATAATATTATAGTAGAATTTTTTATTTTTTAAGTTTTTTATTTTTATTTTTAGTGAATAACCCTTTTTGGACTGAAAAGGAAAATAAATAAATCAACTTCCTAACTTGATGATTTATAGTGCATGAACTCCTACACCCACCTCCACCCTTCTCCTCTCCTCCTGCAGCAGCAGCAGATAGATAGATCACTCCCAGTCTGAGAGAGAGAGAGAGAGAGAGAGAGAGAGAGAGAGAGAGAGAGAGAGAGAGAGAGAGAGAGAGCGAGCTGATGTGGGCAGGAGGAGGAGGCAGACTCTAAAGCCCAGCCTGCCTTTCACTTTCCGAGGACGTCGAGCTGCTCTGAGTGTGTGGAGCTTTTTACTGCAGCCCGGGAACCTCCATTTATCTCCTTCAGAACTTCAGTAAAGAGCGGAACTATGGCCCAGTTTAACAAGGGTCCGGCGTACGGCCTGTCTGCGGAAGTTAGAAGCAAGGTAAGACCCAGAGCAGACCTCCACCACCTCCTCCTTCTCCTCCTTCACCTCTTTCACCTCCTCGCGCCGCTGCTACTCTGCTCTGTAGCTGCTGTGCTCTTCCTCCACTTCCCCCACTCTCTAACTCTCTTCTTCCAGCTCGCGCTGTTTTAATGTAGCGTTCTCTCGAACCTTTAGCAACTGCGGCGCTTTGAAATCAGTGCAGAACCTTCTAAACCCGGAAACTCACTCTTTAAACTTTATAAACCAGGATTTATCGAGAGCTTCAGGCTGAGTGGGGTGATTTTTTTCGTTTCACAGGCTTTTGTCCCTTTTTCTACCGCTAGTCTTGGTTTCCTGCAGTTGGACACGTTTTCTTTCTGCCGGAGAACTTCTAAAAACATGTGCATCTAGAACCTTCAGAACGTTTATTATGGATATAAGCCTGTATTTTGCTGTTATTAATATAAATCAGCCTTTTTACACTTTGTAAACTACATTTTTTTTAAATGTAGTCAACCCCAAAACAGTCCAGCATTTTTGTCTTGTTTTGTGCCTGATCTGATACTACACGCCTACATCTTGAGTATTTATTTTAAAGTATTAAATAAACAGGTTTTATGTTTGATAAGAAACATTCGTAAAAATCCTGATTTAATATTGTAACAGGAAATATGTTTAAATATTGTAAATAATAAAAAAAAATAAAAAAAATATATTCTACTTTTTTATTTTAAAAAAGTTAAAAAATACAAATAAATACAGATTTTAAAATAATTTTAGATCTTATTTAGTTACTGTTGACTAGTTTCTGTCTATTTTTAAGTTTTAAGAATTCGTGCTTGAGACCTCTAAAATTACTGATCTAAAATGATTAAGTGGAATAAACCACTTCTCCTTGTGTCTTGAAAAAGTCACCAGGACTTATTATAACTTATATTACTGAAAAGAAATATAGTTTGTTGGCACTTGTTTACTTTTAACCCATGTATCATTACCCATTAAAGGAGCAGTAAACAAGCTGAATTTAGCTGACTTCACCCTCAGCTCAAATTTGAAAAAGGCAAAAAAAAAAAATGTGAGGGGTAGTTTCAGAGGGGCACTGGGTGATGTATGGGTTTAGAGGTGGTGGCAGGAGGGAGTGCTGATTGGCTGAGCTGCAGCAGCAGCAGTGTGCCTCTGATGGCGCTTTTCTATCAACGTGGAACCGGCATTATATTTATTTTGAAATATAATATTAATTATATCACATTTTAACTGTTAATATTGACTCATTCCCCATTATTAACTCTGTCTTCTGATTGATATATTTCAGCTTGAATTTTATCTACTATTTTTTATTTATTAATTTTTTTAATCAGTTGTTTTTTTTGGAAGAACATATTGTACTATAGATGTGCTATTTTCACCAGTAGGCTTTTAAAACCAAATCAAACAAGTTGGTGATTTGGTCTTTCATACAAACCTATTGTTTAGGAAAATAACACTTTATTAAGTTCAGTTTTATTCAGTTTTGTGTAGTAATATTAATTATATTAAATTAGCACTAGTAAGCACAAGTTTTACACTAAATATATTAACTGTCATGACTCCCAGCCCAATATATGCAGTTCTTATGTTTAGATAAGTGGTTCTAATTCAGATTTTAAGCCGATTGTTCAGGACTACTTTTCAAACTTCCAGTGAAATTGAACAGCCTGCTCTGGAATCATCATGCCATGCCTTTATAATGAGTATACTGGTAAATATGATGATGATTATTAGTTATGTATGTAATGCAGTACAGCAGGAAAGATGCCACAGTGAAGAATCTGCAGCATAACAACTGAGTGAAGGGAATGAGTGACAGCATGTGTGATGAGTGAATACTTGTTTATTTATGCAGCTATGATTGATTGGATTTTATTTGTGTGCTGACTTTTTTGTTTATACGGAGGCGTGGATTAAGAGTAGGAGTAGATTAAGCCCATAATCCACAAAAATATGTGAAGATATGAGTAAGTAAATATGTGCAAAAAATAGCTGCTCACAAGACTAAATATACGAAGGAAGTTCTTGGTATGTTTAGCATATATTAGCACAGGAACCAAAGACTGAATTTGCAGTCAGTTCTCATTTTTACAGATTTACAGCTGCTTACAGCTTTTATATATATATATATATATCAAACTCAGAGATATGGTAAATTTTATAGAGCAGAACAGTGAGGGCATTTTCATTAGATGTGGGAAATATATTAAAATATATAATTTTCTTCTTTTATCAAGGTTTTTAAGGATAGTTTTTAAATTACTGAGGATATCAGTGACTAAAGAACATTAAGCCATCTGTGCATTTCATTATAAAGCATGTAATTATTCAGTTTAACTGGGTGAAATGCAATATATTCTATGCATATATTTTATTGTGCATATATACATCTGTAACCGATAAAGCGTCAAAGTTTGCAATTAATTTGGAATCAGTAATGCGGTATTATTTTAATGCAAGTGACCTCAACTTTTGCTGTAATCTGCCCCGCCCAATATGCAGATTTTTTTCTGGGGCGGGTTTCTTGTGGTGAGATCGTGATCCGGTCTCGATCCGAACCAGCTATCGAAAGACTTCTTTTAATTGAGCTAAACTGATGATAAAGTGCAGTTTAATCTGATATATTAGCCAGATAATTTACTGCAATAAACAAACACCGTCTCTGCTGCTGCTGCTCCACGCTGTTTACACACTAAGAGTGTGGTATGTGCTGCGTTCAATGCCTGTCTCATTAAAAACACTGTGTTTAAAAGCACAGCAGCACATTTTCTTCACAGAATCTTCTCATTATATTTACTTCCTTGCTTCTGTGCAAGACAGCTCTGACCAATCAGAGGAGACGATGTGCTTGCGTGGTTTATTGGTGACCATTTTTGTGCAAAAAGAGGGAGAAACGCTCCAAATAAACCAAAAAAAACTCATCAACTGATTGGGATCATAGAAATTTCACGACTACAGGTGTGAAAACGCTTTTATATACTCAGCTAATTAAGTTATAACTCAGAAATCCTTACAACCAAGCTGAGATGTTTATAATAAAGTAAGAAAAAAAAAAATATATATATATATACTAGTATTTTAATTGACACCACTAATATGCATATAATATATAATTGCGTTTTACATTTCTTACATTCTTTCTTTCATTTACATTTTAATATCCACTATAAAAAAATCCGTCTTAGGAAGAACAAGTACAATTAATTGCCGTTAATTACAGAATATTGTTGTGATTATTCTGGTTTCATTTTTAATCGATTGACACCACTAATTTAAATATATATTTTGTTTCGAGCAGCATTTTGTTTGTAGGTAAACATGCAATCTTAAAGTGATGCACAAGCGTTTGTTTTCTTTACATTTAAATTTTTTATTATACATTTTTATTGAATAGTAAGCAGCCTTACAGCAGCTTTTATATTTAAATCGGTGCAAACATAATCTTCTTGTATTTCAGGGCGCTAGTTTATATTTTCCGTATGTTTCTATAATACTGTTGATGTATTTTGCATATTTTGTAGGGTTAACTGCTTAACTGTAGGTTAAGCTTGTGAATAACAGCTGCTTTAGTCTCTCAGGCTGCAGAAGCTTTCAGATCTGCTCGAGTGCAGTGGAAGAAACTTGGCGTCTGAGGTCCTGAAGCTCGAGGAAATGATCTCAACCTTTTTCTGCTATTTAAAAGTGAACTGCAGACCGGTCATGCATCTTGTGAAACAAACTGTTACCTTTTTTTTTTTTTTTCTCTTCAGAGCATCAAAGTGTGATATGTCACTGTATGAAGTCATTCTCAGTTTAACACTCCTGATATAGACAGATATGGTGCCGGTAGCCTTTTTATGGTGAAGTTACAGCTAGTGCTGTGTCTCAGTAACAGTAAAAATAACTGTTAACTGAAATATTTGCTTAATTTTTTTTAGGAATCCATTAATAACACCAATGCATATTGTCTGCGTGTGAAAATATGTCCAATATTGTGTATTGTGAAAGTGTGAAAATAGCTGCTTTATTTGCTATAATGAACCCCGCCTACACCATGCGGGGAGGGGAACTGTGATTATGATACTTGGGGTACAGTTCAGAACAGCTTGGGACGGTTCTCAAGCCAAATCCCCCCCGCAGCTAGGTAAGAGATTAAGATGAGGGTGGTGATGGGGTGGAGGCGGGTGCGAGGTCGAAAGTCACGTAGGTGAGGAGCACCTGGGAGGTATATATATAGGACCAGGGGGAGGAGCTAGGGAACTTGAGGCGTGGTTCATATCCCAAAACTTTGTTAATTCTTAACAACACAAAAGACTAAAGGCCCTATTTAAGTGATCTATAGTGCACCACTCAATTGTATATCGAGCAGTTGGATTTAAGGCGTGCCAGTGTGTCTTTGGTATCGTGAGGCCGCAAAAAATACACCTCGCACAGCTTGAAATGCGCAAAAGGCATGTACTAATTCTCTTAATTAAACATGAGTGTGGTTAATTTAGGGCGTAACATGAAATAAACCAATCAGTGTGTCACCTGCTTATTATTCCCTTTAAGAGTCAGATGAGCTCTGACTTTGGCGCGTTCGTATTTTATTCTTTATTCTGTTTATTGTTGAGTTAAAAGTACTCTGATGATTGACTGTTGCCAGGGTTTTAATCAGTCAGTGGCGCTGTATTTTCCACCACCAAAATATATAGAAACACACCACAAATTTACCTGAACACACCTCACTTCCAGAACATCACACCCAGATTTATTCCTAAACTCTGACACTATTTTAACAGCACGGGAGCAAGGCGTGGACTGTTGACGGGATGTAAGATAGCAATGAGCATCGCAACACACCCTGTTGTGGAGTACGATAGAGCCATAAGTACAAGTAGAGGAACTTTATCGGTAAGGAACCAAAGGCAGAAGTTGCAGTCAGTTCACTTAAATATTTATTTATTTATTTGACACTTCTGTGTTTTAATAATGTAATAATAAAGTGAGAAAACACACAATAAATATACAGTACCAATCAAAAGTTTGGATACATCTCTTCTAATGTGTTTTCTTTCTTTTTACGTTTTTTTTTTTTTTTTTTTTAACATTGTAAATTTAATATTGAAGACTTTATTAAAGCTCTACAGGAACATGCAGAATTATTCTGATAACAAAGTGTTAAACATACCAGTATATGTTTCTAGTAGCACATCTTTTGAAGACAGATCTGCACTCTCTTTGTATTTTCTCAGGCTACGTTCACATTACCAGGCTGAAGTGACTCAAATCTGAGTTTTTGCTCAATGTGGCTCAGATCTGTTTTTTTTTTTATGGCTGTGTGAACGTGCCAAATTCGATTTTTACTAATTAGATTTGACTCACTTTCATATGCGGTTTTAAATTAGATACGTATCCGTTTTCTCAGCGTTTTTTTTCTGTAGTTGGCATCACAAGAAAGCTAACACCTTATGGAATCTTATGGATAATCAGTTAGCATAGTGCTAACTGCATGTCAGATCATTACACACTTAGTTGTGTTTTAAAAGCCTAAATATGGACTGAATTCTGGTTTCAGCATTGCTGCTATGTTTAATTATAGCTAGGTGAACAAATTTACCTCAGCAAGTCATCATACAGTCTCAGAAACCACATTTGACGTGTGGCTAACCTGTGGTGATTTAGGCAGATTTTACAGCGCTATTGGTGAAACAAGCTTTCCTTAGCCTTCTAGCTTTAGCAATTTAGCACCAAACTAAAGAAACCAACATAAGGCACTAGAAGCGAAAACAGTTTTAATTATTATTTAATACATACATCACTAGAAATGTCCGGACTGAGCTAATACATTTTATTTATTTATTTATTTATTTGTATTTTTATTTTTTTAAATAATATAACCTAGCCATTTTTTTTTTACTTGACTATTTTTAGAAAACATATTTATGGCTTGTGCCACACTTCTGTCTGCATCTTGTTAAAATAACACTTCCCTGTTACTGTTTCTGTAAAAGGCAGCTGTGAAACAGTTTTCAGAATTACGTCACTTTAGGAAGTCAGCAAGATGTTGCTCTGTTCGTGCACAAGGCAAAGCAGTTTAGTTTAGTTCAGTTTTTGCATCCTTTTATAGGGAATTTATTATTCTTTTTTTTTATTCCAAAAATGTATTTTATTGAGAAATTATCCAACAGAATGGGAACCATTGCTTTTAGCATCTTAATCTACATAAATTTGACCTAAAACCTCATTTTTATTAGTGTTTTTAGGGCTGGTATGTTTATCAATTTAATTTAATTAATCGTATTACTGTTTAAATGTGATTTTTTTAAAATGTGAAAATGTACATCTTTACCTATAGAAGCTTCCAGAGTGAATCAGTGAATCTTTCAGAGTGAAGCTGCATGTAAGTTTGAAGGTGGGCGGTTTGAACTATTTGATCAAATAAATTTTATAAATTATATTTTTGTTTTAAAAAAAATGTAGAGGAAAAAATAGTTTGCACATACATTTAAATTGTGCTGTTTTTTTGCAAATAAAGAAGATGAAGGATTTTTTGCAATATCACCCAGCCCTAGAAGTGGTGTCAATTACAGGTTTCTGTCATAATGGGTGTGTCCTGAGTGATTTCCTCAGTATCCATTGGTCAGTTTCATACAACAGCAGAATACATAAGAAGAATCTGCCAATTATAAAGTTGAGGCTGATGACAGACACACAACACCAGTCCAATGAGGCGAGAGGCGGAGTCTAGAGCTTTTTAAAATATTTTTAATAAAAAGTACTTTTTTATAGTGAGAACATTTACACCTATAAGTGGTATTTTAAAGTAAAATTATGTGAGGCTTTCGTTTCAATATTTTTTATTTATTTTTTTTTTTTATTTAAGTATTTTTTTAAGTATTTTAATTCAGCCACATTTGAGGGTTTTCCAGCAGGAACGGCCTTTTTATGGTCATGCCACAGCATATCAATAGGATTCAGGGTGGACTTTGACTAGGCCACTCCAAAGTCTTCATTTTGTTTTTCTTCAGCCAATCGGAGGTGGGCTTGCTGGTGTGTTTTGGATCATTGTCCTGCTGCAGAACCCAAGTTTGTTTCAGCTTGAGGTCACGAACAGATGGTCGGACATTCTCCTTTAGGATCTTTTGGTAGACAGCCGAATTCATAGTTCCATTTAGCACAGCAAGTCTTCCAGGCCCTGACGCAACAAAACAGCCCCAGACCATCACACACTACCACCACCATGTTTTACTGTAGGTATAATGTTCTTTTTCTGGAATGCAGTGTTTCTTTTACGACAGATGTACTGAGGGACACACACCTTCCAAAGAGTTCAACTTTTGTGTCATCGGTCCACAGAATATTTTCCCAAAAGTCTTGGGAATCATCAAGATTGTTGTTGTAGGTCTTTTGTGACCTCTTGGATGAGTCCTTGCCTCGCTCTTGTGGTAATTTTGGGCGGCCGGCCACTCCTGGGAAGGTTCACCAGTGTTTCATGTCTTTGCCATTTGTGGACAATGGCTCCCACTGTGGTTCACTGGATTCCCAAAGCTTTGGAAGTGCCTTTTTTTTTAGGCTGATGGATCTCAATTACCTTTTTTCTCAATTGTTCCTGAATGATGTTTAGCTTTTAAGGATATTTTGGTAGATGTATTTTACTTTGTCAGGCAGGTCCTGTTTAAGTGATTTCTTGATTGAGAACAGGTGTGGCAATAATCAGGCGTGGGTGTGGCTAGAGACCGTGTACTCAGGTGTCAGAAACCACAGTGACGGTATGTTTTAACAAGGGGGCAATCCCTTAATAATAAGCACCTTAATTTAAAAATAGCATTACCTGTGTTGTCTTTGGCTTATATTTAAATTGGTTTGATGTTCCGAAATTTAAGTTTAAGTGTAACAGACATGCAAGAAATCAGGAAGGGGGCAAACACTTTTTCAAACCACTGTATGTAGTAGAATTCAGTAAAGAAAAAAAATCTACAGTGACATCTGTTTCAGCAGCGATTGGTTATCTTGTCATTTATTTACAGCAGATGGGTTTGAGGTATTTCTGCTTTCAGGATAACCAGCCTGCTACTCATTCATTCTCTGTAATGTAGGCAGATGTCTCAGTCGTCCCAGTAATTTTATGAAAATGATAAGCTGACGCTCCGCTGTTTGACGCAGTGGGATCTGTGTTCTGAAGCTCTGAACAGATTACAGGCAGTAGTGCTGGAGCTCTGCAGCTCCTCTGGCTCAGCTGTAGTGTGAGGAGGTGTTTCAGCAGGTGGGGGAAGACACTTTACACAACATCACACAAACCACTTTAAAGAACTGGAGGTGTTAACTACAGGGAAATGACTAAACACACATACTTCTAGTTAAAGATACTGTGGCCACCAGTTACAGCCCACACTGCACTGTGACTGTGATTAGTCAAAGATTAGTCAGCACAAATCTACTTCATAGCTTACCTAGAATTTTTTTGATGGTCTGAACAGGCAGAAACACATGACATGTGATTTGTTGCTTATCTACATTGCATCCCGGTTGATTTTTGATTGTCTGAACAGGCAGAAGCCTCAATCAGATTTATTACAGATCTGGATTGTAGCCACATTGACTTTCGATGGTCTGAACAGCCAGAAACCACATGAAATCTGATTTAATACAGATTTAGATTGCATCCAGATTGAATTTTGATGGACTGAACAGCCAGAAACCACATCCAGATGGATTATTGATAGTTTGGACAGCCAGAAACCGCATGAAATCAGATTTATTACAGATCTAGATTGTTTTCAGATTCTTTTTGATGGTCTGAACAGGCATAAAGCACATGAAATCTAATTTGTTGCATATCTATATTGAAGAAGATTGATTTTTGATGGTCTGAACAGGCAGAAGCACAGAAAATCTGATTTTTAACAGATCTAGATTGTAGCCAGGTTGAATTTTGATGGTCTGAACAGGCAGCAAACACACAAAGTCTAATTTGTTGCATATCTAGATTGTATCCAGATTGATTTTTGATGGTCTGTACAAGCAAAAGTCACATAAAAACAGATTTATTAAAGGTTTAGATTGCATCTAGGTTGATTTTTGATGGTCTGTACAGCCAGAAACAGCATGAAATCTGATTTATCGCAGATCTAGATTGTATCCAGATTGATTTTTGATGGTCTGTACAAGCAGAAGCCACATAAAAACAGATTTATTTAAGATCTAGATTGCATCCAGATGGATTTTTGATGGTCTTTACAGGCTGAACCACAAGAAATCTGATTTATTACAGATCTAGATTGTATCCAGTTTGATATCTAGATTGCATCCATATTGATTTTGATGGTCTGAACAGGCAGAAACCACATAATGAGAATTATAACAGATCTAGATTGGAGCCACATTGATGTTTAATGGTCTAAACAGCCAGAACTGCATGAAATCTGATTTGTTGCATATCCAGACTGTCAAATCAATCTGACTGCAATCTAAACAGACAGAAACCACATGAAATTTAATTTGTTGCATTTCTGGATTGTGTCTATATTGTATCCAGATTGATTTTTGATGGTCTGAACAGCCAGTGTTATTAGTGTTATTGTACATGATGTGTATTAACATATAAATACCTAATATATACCTAATATATGAATTATGTTCTAAACTTGTAGCACTTTTATAGTTTTCAAATATTAATATAGATATTATGTTCATATATGTTATCCACAGTCCACTTAACAACGCTTAGACGCTTGTTGACCAGAGTGTTAACACTGCTTGCGTAATCAGTTGTCATGCAACCCAATTCTTATTGAGCGCTTAGACAACACACACATTTTGTATGCATGGTCAGGCCTGTTACACACACACACACACACACACACACACACACTCCCAGAGCAACAGGGACAGAGTTATGTTTTGCTAAGCAGCTTTTTCTTTCTCTTTATTTCTCTTTTTCTTCTTGTATTGTTTAATGCGTGACGATAGCCTGTATCAATTTCCTGTAATTGGTCTAAAAGTCTGAATCCTCTAGAAAAGTTGAAGAGTCTTAACAAAAAGGAGGTAAAAACAGCTTTAGACTATACTCCAATAAAACTGCAGCCACACTCGGCAACATCTGGTGAGGTCAGTTCCCAAAATACAGCTCTGGGGGGAAAAAAAATAAGAGAGCACTTAAAAATGATTTGAGTTTCTTTGATTTTACCAAATTGATTTTACTAAATTTGTGCACCAGGGGTAAAGCAGCATAAAGTTATCCAAAAGCAGTGTGTAAGACTGGTGGAGGAGGAGAACATGATGCCAAGATGCATGAAAAAAAAACTGTGATTAAAAACCAGAGTTATTCCAGCAAATATTGATTTCTGAACTCTTAAAACTGAAAGAAAATGAATATGAACTTCTTTCTTTGCGTTATTTGAGGTCTGAAAGTTCTGCATTTTTTTTTGTATTTCAGCCATTTCTCATTTTCTGTAAATAAATGCTCTAAATGACAGTATTTTTAGTTGGAATTTGAGTGAAGTGTTGTCTGTAGTTTATAGAATTAAACAAAAATGTTCATTTTACTTAAACATATACCTATACATTGCTAAATCAGAGGAAAAAGTGGAAAAAGTACACATCGCTGTACATCCAACCTGTACAATCAAATCTTCAACATTGTTCTTTTTGTTCTGTGTTTTTTCCCTCCATGTCTCTATTTTCTCTGGTGCAACTGTATAAAAGCTCCATTCATGCTCTTGAATTTGAGCCTCCTCGCTCTCTGTCCAGTCCCCAAAGTGAAATTTCATCCATGAGGCATGCACATATTCCTGTCTAAAGTCTACAGGAGCGTCTGCCAGCAGCGTGGGCTGCAAGTAATGGATGTCTCAGGCTTTGGAGGCTACTGATTCATCTTCAGATTTCCAGACGTTTTTCCCCCTTTTCTCTTGAACGTGCGGCGGAATCGAGGCCAGGCACACTGGATCTATTGTGCCGGAGTGCGGCAGACGGACAGCAGTGGGTGAAGACACGGGTATTGGTCTCTTAGTTACTGGAGGCTACATAACACTCCAGTGTTTTGGAGAGCTGAGGTTTGGGACGAGTGTAGTTGGATTGCAGGAGGGAATCAGGGTTCCTCCCATTTCCTTTGACTTTTCTTTGGGTGGGCACTTATTCCTTTGTGGAGCTGCATGTTTGATCATGTTTCTGAAGGAGGTTAGAGGTTGGCGTGTTCTGTAGATCTTTGATTGAGTCAGTTCTGATTTTAACCAGGGCACCCAGTAGGACTGCATGATATATCGTTTAAGCATCTTCATCACGATGTGCTTGTGCGCAATAGTCACCTCGCAGGATGTTCGATGTCACTAAAGGCAATTAAATCAAACACGTCATGTTGCCATGTTTTGATTCTTGAAACAAGAAGAAGATACACAGCGCTGTCTCTGTGTCTGTGTGAGTGACAGGCAGCTGCTGCCTGAGAAGCACAAGGGGGAGGCAGGAGTAAACATGAGGTAACCGCACGCATGGCATCTGTCCATATGGTTGGGCAGGTGCTTGTAAACGTGAGCCGTGTGGAAAGCTGTGCTCCTCAGTCCAGCACAGTTTTGCAGTGCAGATATTTCCAGCTACAGCTGAATTCACGCTTTTAATCCCAGAAAAACAAACGCTCTTATTTACCTTTTTAAAAAGCCATTTAAATGCCTGATTAAAGGCTCGATTACTGTAGTTTTTCTGTTTTCCTCGGGTCAGTGCTGACTCTTGATTGGTCTGGATGCGTGGGTGAGGGTGGGGCTGGTGATGTCATGGGCCCTGCATTGTTTAATATTGTGATGTATAACAAAAAACTGCAGAGACAGGCTGTCTGTCTGTGGCCTGGTTTAGACTCTCGATTATCAGCAGCTTATTATACTACTCTGCCGATTAACTAAGAGACTATGGGCCTATTTTAATGATCTATAGCACACCGGTCAATTACGGACTGCGCAGCTGGATTTAGGGAGTGTCGGTGGGTCTTTGGTATCATGATGGCAAAAAAACTACGCCTTGCGCAGCTCGAAATTCACAAAGGCATGAAATTATTTTCCTAATTAATCATAGGTGTGTTTTGGGCGTAACATGAAATAAACCAATCACTGTGTCACTCGCTCATCATTCCCTTTAAGAGTCAGGTGAGCTCTGACTTTGGCGCATTTGTATCTTAACAGCGCGGTGCTTTTGTGCGTCTCAGCAGAGACCGATACTGAGCTGAGCGTTCACACTGTGAAGATACACCAGCAGCTCATTTAAGCGAACAATAATAAGTTATTTTATTCTTTATTCTGTTTACTGTTGAGTTAAAAGTCAAGCAGGGTGTACGAGCGCTGGGAGCACCTTTAGGTTTTATTCAGTCAGTGGAGCTCCTGTGTTTTTTGCCCCTAAAATAGAAACACGCCAGAAATTTACCTGAAGACACCTCACTTCCAGACCACCACACCTATTAGAATAGATTTATTCCTAAACTCTGATGCTACTTTAACAGGATAGCCCATTCTAACTCCTTAAAAAAAATGGGATAAATGATATTATGGGCTTTACAGTGAGAAATATTTATTTAAGGAATTTTTGTTTTAAACATTTTAATAAATTTCTCATGCATTTGTTGCAAACAGGAGATCCTTTGCCTATCCTTGCTCACAAAATACCAATTTTTTTTACATTAGTCTGGTCAAATTATTATTATAATGTTTTTTTTTATTATTGTCAGAACGGCATTAATTCTGTTTCATTATTACAGTCGTTGTTGTGAGAGGTCAGTAATGGGGGAACTCCAGGCTTGTAGAGTTTATTATAAATGCCCTGACTTCTTCCCTCCTGGAGCTTTCTCTTGACCAGGCCGTGTGATGAGTGTGCTGAATGTGGGTGTATAATAGTGAAGGGAGATTATCTGTGGCGAGGTTAAGGGGAAGGACGAGGGTGCACTGCTTTTTCTTTTGCTTTTGTTTGCTCTGAGCAGCTGGACGAGCTCTTTACAGGCTTTTCAGCGCAGGTTTAGTGTGGTGTTTGTGTCTGAAGTGTCTGATAGTTTGATATTACAATATATCGCATGATTGCGATTTGTGGCATCAAAAAAAAAAAAACAAAGGAGCTCTAAACTTTTTAAAACTCGTTCTGCTATTTAATTACTAAAGTTAAACTGCTTTATTACTCCATCCTCCATACGGTGGCGCTATAATTAAATGAACAGAGGAAAGTGGTAAAATACAGTGAAGAATGTTGGTTGTTAAATTATGTAAAACTGACCCAAATAAATCCATAATTCTTGCTATTTGCTTATTTAGGAGTATTTTATCCCCTTCAGTAACACAGATGCTCTAAAGTACTGTAGAGAATTGCATTTTGATATATCATGCATCATAGATTCACAGTATCCTGATTATTATTATTAGGGCCCGAGCACCGAAGGCGCAGGCGAAGCCTGCACCGGAGGTGCAAAGCCCTATTGTTTTTGGAAGGATTATTAGGGCCCGAGCACCGAAGGCGCAGGCGAAGCCTGCACCGGAGGTGCAAAGCCCTATTGTTTTTGGTCCGTTTATTATTATTAGGGCCCGAGCACCGAAGGCGCAGGCGAAGCCTGCACCGGAGGTGCAAAGCCCTATTGTTTTTGGTCCGTTTATTAGGGCCCGAGCACCGAAGGCGCAGGCGAAGCCTGCACCGGAGGTGCAAAGCCCTATTGTTTTTGGAATGTTTATTATTATTATTATTATTATTATTATTTTTATTTACAAACTTTGCGCCCATTTTTGAGGCCTTTCCGATACTCGAAAACTCATGCATTTTGGCACAGACATCAAAACCCTTGAAAAATTTGAAATTCCATGGTTCATGGGTTTGGGCGTGGTTCAGGAGCTCTATAGCGCCCCCAAACGTTGCCAGTGGCCGGGATGAAGTTTGTCCAATATGCACCAACTTTGGTACACTCATTGACCTCCTCATGCAGAACAATAATCACTCGGTTTTATCAGACTCCGCTCAACAGGAAGTCTGCCATTTTGACAGGAAGTCGCAAAATAAAAAGTTTCCCGTGCTGGTTTGGAGGGGTTATGATGTTCGAAAACTCATAAAACTTGACAGGCCTATCTGGCTTAGGCCGTACTTTGAGAATTAATTCGAATTTTGTAAATTCATCTTTAACCAGCTCTCTAGCGCCACCTTTTTTACATCACACTTATGGAAAGCACTCAGCCTCTTGATAATTGGCAGATTCAATAAGGCCTCAAAATTATTTAGAAACGTTTTGTCATTTTTTTTGTGTGTAGCTAAATGACTCTACAGCGCCCCCTATTTATTTTAGCTAATTAATTAACTGTGGCCTTCTCAAAAATTCTCCAATATTCATGATATTTGGTAGAAACATAGAAAACATGATCCCGCACATATTACCAATAGGCATGCATTTGCTCCGCCCAACAGGAAGTCGGCCATATTGGAATTTGTGACATTTTTACACATTTTTCACATACTCATTCGAACTCCTCCTAGAGTCTTTGTCAGATTACCTCAAAATTGGGCGTGGATAGGCTCCAGACATAAGTGTAGATAAATTGCGAAGGAATAGTCAATAGCTGAAACGGTGTCGTAATGGCGGGCAATTGATTAACTAGAGACGCAACACTAAACCAAAGTGAAACCATGACACGGTCAGAACACAGATGATTGGAAATTCCTGAAATTTGGCGAAAACACAAGAGACATCATTAGACACGTTTGCCGTATTGGTAGGACTGACTCCACCCAACAGGAAGTCGGCCATTTTGAAATATGTGCAATTTAAACACATTTTTTGCATACTTTGTCGAACTCCTCCTAGGGAATTTGTTGAATACTCTTGATATTTGTCAACAATAAACTACTAACACACCTGATGATAAATTGCGAAGGAATAGTCGATATCTTAAACGGGGACGAAATGGCAGACAGTTGAATTGCTTGAGATACCCCATTAAAACAGGAAGTGAATACATTCTTGTGTTGGTAGGTGTTTGAGGAGGTTAAAATGGATGAAAACTCACAAAACTTTACAGGCCTGCTTGTTTTACGTGGTCCTTTGGTCTGAAATTGAAATTTCATATATACGCATTTTATTGGCTCTATAGCGCCACCTAGGTTTCAATGAATATTTGACATTACGGGAATAATCAAAAACTCTTGAAAATTGTCAGATTGCATAGGACCTAAAAACACATTACAAATATTGTGATAATTTTTTCATGTGTAGCTAGCTGACTCTACAGCGCCCCCTAATTTGTTCAGTTAATAAATTAGCTCTGGATGTGTCAAAATTGGTCTAATGTTCTCCAATTTTGGTAGGAATGTAGATACTGTGACCCTGCACATATTTGCAATTGGCTTGTATTAGCTCCGCCCAACAGGAAGTCGGCCATATTGGATTTTGTAATTTTTTTACACTTTTTTTCACAAACTCATTTAAACTGCTCCTAAAGTCTTTGTCAGATTACCTCTTATTTCACTGTAAATGAACAACAGACATATTTGATGAAAACTGCCAAAGGATTAGTTGATCGCTAAAACAGTGACGTAATGGCGGGCAATTGATTGACTAGAGACGCAACACTAAACCAAAGTGAAACCATGACACGGTCAGAACACAGATGATTGAAAATTCATGAAACTTGGCAAAAACACAAGAGACATCATTACACATGTTTTCAGTATTGGTAGGACTGACTCCGCCCAACAGGAAGTCTGCCATTTTGAAATATCTGCATTTTACATACATTTTTTGCGTATGTTGTCAAACTACTCCTAGAAATTTTGTTGAATTCTCTTGGTATTTGGTAAAAATAAACACTGAACATATCTGATGACAAATTGTGAAGGAATAGTTGATATCTTAAACGAGGACGAAATGACGGACGGTTGAATTTTTGAGATGCCACCTCAAAACAGGAAGTAGACACCTAGGTAATGCAAGGTGTTTTGAGGAGGTTATAACTGAGGAAAACTCACAAAATTTGACCGGCCTGCTTATCTGAGGCGGTTCTTTGATCTAGAATAAAAAATTCAAATACATGTGTTTTCACAGCTCTATAGCGCCACCTATATTTTAAATGAATATTTGACATTTTTGGCAGAATAGAAATCTCTTGAAAATTGGCACACTCAATGAGACCTCAAAATTACTTTCACCGGTTTCTCGGTTTGGCCCGGTACGATTTGCGCTGGTGTGCGAGGGCCCTACGTCCCCCTGTGACAGGGGGACAACTCGTTATTAGGGCCCGAGCACCGAAGGCGCAGGCGAAGCCTGCACCGGAGGTGCAAAGCCCTATTGTTTTTGGTCCGTTTATTATTATTATTATTATTATTATTATTTTTATTTTTAAACTTCGCGCCCATTTTTGAGGCCTTTCTGATACTCGAAAACTCTTGAATTTTGGCACAGACATCAAAGCCGGTGAAAAATTTGAAATTTCACAGTTCCTGGGCTTGGTCGTTGATCAGGAGCTCTATAGCGCCCCCAAACGTTGCTAGTGGCCGGGATAAAGTTTGTCCAATGTGCACCAACTTTGGTACGCTCATTGACCTCATTATACCGATCAAGAATCACTTGGATTTATTTGACTCCGCCTAACAGGAAGTCTGCCATTTTGGCAGGAAGTCGCAAAATAAAAAGTTTCCCGTGGTGTTTTGGGTGGGTTACGATGTTCGAAAACTCATAAAATTTCACAGGCATATTGGGCATAGGCTGTACTTTGATGTAAAATTGGAATTTTTCATATTCATAATTTATCAGCTCTCTAGCGCCACCTATTTTATATGACATTTATAGAAAGCTCTTAGCCTCTTCTAAATAAGCAGACCCAATAATGCCTTTAAATGATTTTGAGAAATGTAATCGTTTTTCTAATGTGGAGCTAAATGACTCTACAGCACCCCCTATTTGGTTTAGGCTAATAAATTAGCGGTAGCTGTCTCAAATTTTCCCCAATGTTCAAGATTTTTGGTAGAAAAATAGATATTACGATGCCACACATAATACCCATTGGCATGTATTAGCTCCGCCCAACAGGAAGTCGGCCATTTTGAAAAATGTTAAATTTTTACACATTTTTCACGAACTCATTCGAACTCCTCCTAGAGTCTTTGTCAGATTACAACTAAATTGTCTGTGGATAGTCTCCAGACATACGTGGTGCTAAATTGCGAAGGAATAGTCGATAGCTGAAACGATGACGTAATGGCGGGCAATTGATTTAATGGAGACACAACACTAAACCAAATAGAAACATTAGCATGGTCAGAATACAGCTGCTTGGAAATTCATGAAACTTGGCAAAAATATAAAAGACATCATTACACACGTTTTCAGTGTTGATATGATTGACTCCGCCCAACAGGAAGTCGGCCATTTTGAAAAACGTGCATTTTACACACATTTTTTGCATACTTTGTCGAACTCCTCCTAGGGAATTTGTTGAATACTCTTGATATTTGTCAACAATAAACTACTACCATCCTTGATGATAAATTGCGAAGGAATAGTCGATATCTTAAACGAGGACGAAATGGCGGACAGTTGAATTGCTTGAGATACCCCATTAAAATAGGAAGTAAATACATTCTGGTGTTAGTAGGTGTTTGAGGAGGTTAAACAGGTTGAACACTCACAAAACTTTTCAGGCCTGCTTGATTTAAGCAGTACTTTGATTAAAAATTGAAATTTCATATATACATATTTCATTGGCTCTATAGCGCCACCTAGGTTTCAATGCATATTTGACATTACGGAAATGCTCAAAAACTCTTGAAAATTGTCAGATTCCATAAGATCTAAAAAACACTTTACAAATATTGTGATAATTTTTTCATGTGTAGCTAGCGGACTCTACAGCGCCCCCTAATTCGTACGGTTAATAAATTAGCTTTGGATGTGTCAAAATTTGTCTAATCTTCTCAAATTTTGGTAGGAGCGTAGACACTATGACTTTGCACATATTTGCAATTGGTTTGTATTAGCTCCGCCCAACAGGAAGTCGGCCATTTTGAAATTTGTGTAATTTTTACAATTTTTTAACAAACTCATTTAAACTGCTCCTAAAGTCTTTGTCAGATTACCTCTAAATTAGCTGAGAATGAACATCAGACACAGTTGATGAAAATTGCCAAAGGAATAATTGATCGCTAAAACGGTGATGTAATGGCGGGCAATTGATTGACTAGAGACGCAACACTAAACCAAAGTGAAACCATGACACAGTCAGAACACAGATGATTAAAAATTCATGAAACTTGGCAAAAACACAAGAGACATCATTAGACACGTTTTCAGTATTGGTAGGACTGACTCCGCCCAACAGGAAGTCGGCCATTTTGAAATATCTGAATTTTACATACATTTGTTGTGTATATTGTCAAACTACTCCTAGAAATTTTCTTGAATTCTCTTGGTATTTGGTAAAAATAAACATTAAACATATCTGATGATAAATTGTGAAGGAATAGTCGATATCTCAAACGAGGACGAAATGGCAGATGGTTGAATTTGTGAGATGCGACATCAAAACAGGAGGTCAAAACCTAGATAATGCCAGGTGTTTTGAGGAGGTTATAACGAAGAAAAACTCACAAAATTTGACCGGCCTGCTTATCTGAGGCTGTTGTTTGATGTAGAATTAGAATTTCAAATACATGTATTTTAACAGCGCCATAGCGCTACCTGTATTTTAAATGGATATTTCACATGTTTAACAGGATAGAAAACTCTTGAAAATTGGCACACTCAATAAGACCTTAAAATTACTTTTACCGGTTTCTCGGTTTGGCCCGGTACGATTTGCGCTGTTGTGCGAGGGCCCTACGTCCCCCTGTGACAGGGGGACAACTCGTTATTATTATTATTAGGGCCCGAGCACCGAAGGCGCAGGCGAAGCCTGCACCGGAGGTGCAAAGCCCTATTGTTTTTGGTCCGTTTATTATTAGGGCCCGAGCACCGAAGGCGCAGGCGAAGCCTGCACCGGAGGTGCAAAGCCCTATTGTTTTTGGTCCGTTTATTATTAGGGCCCGAGCACCGAAGGCGCAGGCGAAGCCTGCACCGGAGGTGCAAAGCCCTATTGTTTTTGGTCCGTTTATTATTATTATTATTATTATTATTATTATTATTATTATTATTATTCTGCCTCTTTGCGTCCATTTTTGAGGCATTTCCGATACTCGAAAACTCACGCATTTTGGCACAGGCCTCAAACTCGGCGAAAATTGTAAAGTTCCATAGAGGCTGGACTTTGGCGTGGTTCAGGAGCTCTATAGCGCCACCAAACATCAGCATTGGCCGAGATGAAGTTTGTCCAACGTGCACCAACTTTGGTACGCTCATTGACCTCCTCATAAACAACAAGAATCACTTGGTTTTATTTGACTCCGCCCAACAGGAAGTCGGCCATTTTGACAGGAAGTTGCGAAATAAAAAGTTTCCCGCTGGGTTTCGGAGGGGTTAGGATGTTTGAAATCTCCTAAAATTTTACAGAGCTATTTGGCTTAGGCCAAACTTTGACCTTAAGTTGGAATTTCGTAAATTCGTGTTTCATCAGCTCTCTAGCGCCACCTATTTTATATCACATTTATAAAAAGCTCTCAGCCTCTTGTTAATTGGCAGATTCAATAAGTCTTTGAAATGATTTAGAAATATTTTGTCGTTTTTCTCATGTGTAGCTAAATGACTCTACAGCGCCCCCTATTTTATTTAGGCCATTAAATTAGCTGTAGCTGTCTCAAAATTTCTCCAATATTCTCGATTTTTGGCAACAACATAGAAAGTATCATCCCGCACATATTACCCATTGGCTGGTATTAGCTCCGCCCAACAGGAAGTCGGCCATTTTGAAATTTGTGGAATTTTTACACATTTTTCACGAACTCATTCAAACTCCTCCTAGAGTCTTTGTCAGATTATCTCTAAATTGGGCGTGGGTAGGCTCCAGACATACATGGTGATAAATTGCGAAGGAATAGTCGATAGCTGAAACGATGATGTAATGGCAGGCAATTAATTTAATGGAGACGCAACACTAAACAAAAGTGAAACCATGACACGGTCATAACACAGATGATTGAAAATTCATAAAACTTGGCAAAAACACAAGAGACATCATAAGACAGGTTTTTAGTATTGGTAAGACTGAATCCGCCCAACAGGAAGTCGGCCATTTTGAAATATGTGCATTTTACACACATTTTTTGCATACTTTGTCGAACTCCTCCTAGAGAATTTATTGAATACTTTTGATATTTTTCAGTAATAAACTACTAACAAACCTGATGATAAATTGCGAAGGAATAATCGATATCTTAAACAGCGACGAAATGGCGGACAGTTGAGTTGCTGGAGATACCTCATTAAAACAGGAAGTGAATACATTCTGGTGTTGGTAGGTGTTTGAGGAGGTTAAAAAGGTTGAAAACTCTCGAAACTTTACAGGCCTGCTTGATTTAAGTGGTACTTGGATCAAAAACTCAAATTTCATATATACGTATTTCATTGGCTCTATAGCGCCACCTAGGTTTCAATGCATATTTGACATTACGGGAATGCTCAAAAACTCTTGAAAATTGACAGATTGCATAAGGCCTAAAAACACTTTACAAATATTTTGACAATTTTTTCATGTATAGCTAGCAGACTCTACAGCGCCCCCTAATTCGTTTGTTTAATAAATTAGCTGTGGATGTGTCAAAATTTGTCTAATCTTCTCAAATTTTGGTAGGATCGTAGATAGTATGACCCTGCACATATTTGCAATTGGCTTGTATTAGCTCCGCCCAACAGGAAGTCGGCCATATTGGAATTTGTAATATTTTTACAAATTTTTCACAAACTAATTTAACTGCTCCTAAAGTCTTTGTCAGATTACCTCTTATTTCGCTGTAAATGAACAACAGACATATTTGATGATAACTGCCAAAGGATTAGTTGATCGGTAAAACGGTGACCCAATGGCGAGCAATTGATTCACTAGAGACGCAACACTAAACCAAAGTGAAACCATGACACGGTCAGAAAACAGATTTTTGAAAATTCATGAAACTTGGCAAAAACACAAAAGACATCATTACACACATTTTCAGCATTGGTAGGACTGACTCCGCCCAACAGGAAGTCGGCCATTTTGAAATATCTGCATTTTACACACATTTTTTGTGTACATTGTCAAACTACTCCTAGCAAATTTGTTGAATTCTCTTGGTATTTGGTAAAAAATAAACATTGAACATATCTGATGATAAATTGTGAAGGAATAGTCGATATCTCAAATGAGGACGAAATGGCAGATGGTTGAATTTGTGAGATGCCACATCAAAACAGGAGGTCAAAACCTAGGTAATGCCAGGTGTTTTGAGGAGGTTATAACGGAGAAAAACTCACAAAATTTGACTGGCCTGCTTATCTAAGGCTGTTCTTTGATGTAGAATTAGAATTTCAAATACATGTATTTTAACAGCGCTATAGCGCCACCTGTATTTTAAATGGATATTTCACATGTTTAACAGGATAGAAAACTCTTGAAAATTGGCACACTCAATAAGACCTTAAAATTACTTTTACCGGTTTCTCGGTTTGGCCCGGTACGATTTGCGCTGTTGTGCGAGGGCCCTACGTCCCCCTGTGACAGGGGGACAACTCGTTATTATTATTATTATTCTGCCTCTTTGCGTCCATTTTTGAGGCATTTCCAATACTCGAAAACTCACGCATTTTGGCACAGACCTCAAGCTCGGCGAAAATTTTAAAGTTCCATAGAGGCTGGACTTTGCCGTTGTTCAGGAGCTCTATAGCGCCCCCAAACGTCGGCAGTGGCCGGGATGAAGTTTGTCCAACGTGCACCAACTTTGGTACGCTCATTGACCTCCTCATAAACAACAAGAATCACTAGATTTTATTTGACTCCGCCCAACAGGAAGTCGGCCATTTTGACAGGAAGTTGCAAAATAAAAAGTTTCCCGCTGGGTTTCGGAGTGGTTAGGATGTTTGAAAACTCCTAAAATTTTACAGAGCTATTTGGCCTTGGCCATACTTTGACCGTAAGTTGGAATTTCGTAAATTCGTCTTTCATCAGCTCTCTAGCGCCACCTATTTTATATCATATTTATGAAAAGCTCTCAGCCTCTTGATAATTGGCAAATTCAATAAGTCTTTGAAATGATTTAGGAATATTTTGTCGTTTTTCTCATGTGTAGCTAGAGGACTCTACAGCGCCCCCTATTTTGTTTAGGCCATTAAATTAGCTGTAGCTGTCTCAAAATTTCTCCAATATTCTCGATTTTTGGCAACAACATAGAAACTATCATCCCGCACATATTACCCATTGGCTTGTACTAGCTCTGCCCAACAGGAAGTCGGCCATTTTTAAATTTGTGGAAATTTTACACATTTTTCACGAACTCATTCAAACTCCTCCTAGAGTCTTTGTCATATTACCTCTAAATTTGGTGTGGATAGGCTCCAGACATACATGGTGATAAATTGCGAAGGAATAGTCGATAGCTGAAACGATGACGTAATGGCGGACAATTAATTTAATGGAAACGCAACAATAGACCAAAGTGAAACCATGACACGGTCATAAAACAGATGATTGAAAAATCATGAATCTTGGTAAAAACACAAGAGACATCATAAGACACGTTTTTAGTATTGGAATGATTGACTCCGCCCAACAGGAAGTCGGCCATTTTGAAATATGTGCATTTTACACACATTTTTTGCATACTTTATCGAACTCCTCCTAGGGAATTTGTTGAATACTCTTGATATTTGTCAGCAAAAAACTACTACCATCCGTGATGATAAATTGCGAAGGAATAGTCGATATCTTAAACGAGGACGAAATGGCGGACAGTTGAACTGCTTGAGATGCCCCATTAAAACAGGAAGTGAATACATTCTGGTGTTAGTAGGTGTTTGAGGAGGTTAAAAAGGTTGAAAACTCTCAAAAATTTACAGGCCTGCTTGAATTAAGCAGTACTTTCATCTGAAATTAAAATTTCTTGTATACGTATTTCATTGGCTCTATAGCGCCACCTAGGTTTCAATGCATATTTGACATTACGGGAATGCTCAAAACCTCTTGAAAATTGACAGATTGCATAAGACCTAAAAACACTTTACAAATATTTTGACAATTTTTTCATGTATAGCTAACAGACTCTACAGCGCCCCCTAATTCGTTTGTTTAATAAATTAGCTGTGGATGTGTCAAAATTTGTCTAATCTTCTCAAATTTTGGTAGGATCGTAGATAGTATGACCCCGCACATATTTGCAATTGGCTTGTATTAGCTCCGCCCAACAGGAAGTCGGCCATATTGGAATTTGTAATATTTTTACACATTTTTCACAAACTAATTTAAACTGTTCCTAAAGTCTTTGTCAGATTACCTCTTATTTCGCTGTAAATGAACAACAGACATATTTGATGATAATTGCCAAAGGATTAGTTGATCGGTAAAACGGTGACCCAATGGCGAGCAATTGAGTCACTAGAGACGCAACACTAAACCAAAGTGAAACCATGACATGGTCAGAAAACAGATTATTGAAAATTCATGAAACTTGGCAAAAACACAAAAGACATCATTACACACATTTTCAGCATTGGTAGGACTGACTCCGCCCAACAGGAAGTCGGCCATTTTGAAATATCTGCATTTTACACACATTTTTTGTGTACATTGTCAAACTACTCCTAGCAAATTTGATGAATTCTCTTGGTATTTGGTAAAAATAAACAATGAACATATCTGATGATAAATTGTGAAGGAATAGTCGATATCTCAAACGAGGACGAAATGGCAGATGGTTGAATTTTTGAGATCCCACATCAAAACAGGAGGTGAAAACCTAGGTAATGCCAGGTGTTTTGAGGAGGTTATAACGGAGAAAAACTCACAAAATTTGACCAGCCTGCTTATCTAAGGCTGTTGTTTGATGTAGAATTAGAATTTCAAATACATGTATTTTAACAGCGCCATAGCGCCACCTGTATTTTAAATGGATATTTCACGTGTTTAACAGGATAGAAAACTCTTGAAAATTGGCACACTCAATAAGACCTCAAAATTACTTTTACCGGTTTCTCGGTTTGGCCCGGTACGATTTGCGCTGTTGTGCGAGGGCCCTACGTCCCCCTGTGACAGGGGGACAACTCGTTATTATTATTATTATTATTACGCTTCTTGAACGTTTCGCTCATTTTTGAGGCATTTATGATATGGGAAAACTCACGCATTTTGGCACAGGCCTCAAACTTGGTGAAAATGTAAAAGTTCCATAGAGCATTGACATGGGCGTGGTTCAGGAGCTCCATAGCGCCCCCAAACGTCGGCATTGGCCGGGATGAAGTTTGTCCAATGTGCACCAACTTTGGTACACTCATTGACCTCTTCATAAACAACAAGAATCACTAGGTTTTATTTGACTCCGCCCAACAGGAAGTCGGCCATTTTGACAGGAAGTTGCAAAATAAAAAGTTTCCCGCTGGGTTTCGGAGTGGTTAGGATGTTTGAAAACTCCTAAAATTTTACAGAGCTATTTGGCTTAGGCCAAACTTTCATTGTAAATTAAAATTTTGTATATTCGTGTTTCATCAGCTCTCTAGCGCCACCTATTTCATATGACATTTTTGGAAAGCGCTCAGCCTCTTGATAATTGGCAGATTCAATAAGGCCTCGAAGTGACTTAGATATATATTGTCATTTTTGTCGTGCGTAGCTAGATGACTCTACAGCGCCCCCTATTTGGTTCGGCTAATAAATTAGCCGTGACCTTCTCAAAAATTCTCAGATATTCTCGATTTTTGACAGAAACATAGACAATATGATTCTGCACATATTAGCAATCGGAATGCATTAGCTTTGCCCAACAGGAAGTCGGCCATTTTGGAATTTGTGGAATTTTTACATATTTTTCACAAACTCATTCGAACTCCTCCTAGAGTCTTTGTCAGATTACCTCTAAATTGTCAGTGGATAGTCCCCAGACATACATGGTGATAAATTGCGAAGGAATAGTCGATAGCTGAAACGATGACGTAATGGCGGACAATTAATTTAATGGAGACGCAACACTAGACCAAAGTGAAACCATGACACGGTCAGAACACACATGATTGAAAATTCATGAAACTTGGCAAAAACAAAAGAGACATCATAAGACACGTTTTTAGTATTGGTAAGACTGACTCCGCCCAACAAGAAGTCGGCCATTTTGAAAAAAGTGCATTTTACACACATTTTTTGCATACTTTGTCAAACTCCTCCTAGGGAATTCGTTGAATACTCTTGATATTTGTCAGTAATAAACTACTAACACACCTGATGATAAATTGCGAAGGAATAGTCGATATCTTAAACGAGGACGAAATGGCGGACAATTGAATTGCTTGAGATGCCCCGTTAAAACAGGAAGTGAATACATTCTGTTGTTAGTAGGTGTTTGAGGAGGTTAAAAAGGTTAAAAACTCTCAAAAATTTACAGGCCTGCTTGATTTAAGCAGTAGTTTGATCTGAAATTAAAATTTCATATATACGTATTTCATTGGCTCTATAGCGCCACCTAGGTTTCAATGCATATTTGACATTACGGGAATGCTCAAAACCTCTTGAAAATTGACAGATTGCATAAGACCTAAAAACACTTTACAAATATTTTGACAATTTTTTCATGTATAGCTAGCGGACTCTACAGCGCCCCCTAATTGGTTTGTTTAATAAATTAGCTGTGGATGTGTCAAAATTTGTCTAATCTTCTCAAATTTTGGTAGGATCGTAGATAGTATGACCCTGCACATATTTGCAATTGGCTTGTATTAGCTCCGCCCAACAGGAAGTCGGCCATATTGGAATTTGTAATATTTTTACACATTTTTCACAAACTCATTTAAACTGCTCCTAAAGTCTTTGTCAGATTACCTCTTATTTCGCTGTAAATGAACAACAGACATATTTGATGATAACTGCCAAAGGATTAGTTGATCGGTAAAACGGTGACCCAATGGCGAGCAATTGATTCAATAGAGACGCAACACTAAACCAATGTGAAACCATGACACGGTCAGAAAACAGATTATTGAAAATTCATGAAACTTGGCAAAAACACAAAAGACATCATTACACACATTTTCAGCATTGGTAGGACTGACTCCGCCCAACAGGAAGTCGGCCATTTTGAAATATCTGCATTTTACATACATTTTTTTGCGTATGTTGTCAAACTACTCCTAGCAAATTTTGTTGAATTCTCTTGATATTTGGTAAAAATAAACATTGAACATATCTGATGATAAATTGTGAAGGAATAGTCGATATCTCAAACGAGGACGAAATGGCAGATGGTTGAATTTGTGAGATGCCACATCAAAACAGGAGGTGAAAACCTAGGTAATGCTAGGTGTTTTGAGGAAGTTATAACGGAGAAAAACTCACAAAATTTGACCAGCCTGCTTATCTAAGGCTGTTGTTTGATGTAGAATTAGAATTTCAAATACATGTATTTTAACAGTGCTATAGCGCCACCTGTATTTTAAATGGATATTTCACATGTTTAAGAGGATAGAAAACTCTTGAAAATTGGCACACTCAATAAGACCTTAAAATTACTTTTACCGGTTTCTCGGTTTGGCCCGGTACGATTTGCGCTGTTGTGCGAGGGCCCTACGTCCCCCTGTGACAGGGGGACAACTCGTTATTATTATTATTATTATTACGCTTCTTGACCCTTTCGCTCAGTTTTGAGGCATTTCTGATATGGGAAAACTCACGCATTTTGGCACAGGCCTCAAACTTGGTGAAAATGTAAAAGTTCCATAGAGCATTGACATGGGCGTGGTTCAGGAGCTCCATAGCGCCCCCAAACGTCGGCATTGGCTGGGATGAAGTTTGTCCAATGTGCACCAACTTTGGTACACTCATTGACCTCTTCATAAAGAACAAGAATCACTTGGTTTTATTTGACTCCGCCCAACAGGAAGTCGGCCATTTTGACAGGAAGTTGCAAAATAAAAAGTTTCCCGCTGGGTTTCGGAGTAGTTAGGATGTTTGAAAACTCCTAAAATTTTACAGAGCTATTTGGCTTAGGCCAAACTTTCACCGTAAATTAAAATTTTGTATATTCGTGTTTCATCAGCTCTCTAGCGCCACCTATTTCATATGACATTTTTGGAAAGCGCTCAGCCTCTTGATAATTGGCAGATTCAATAAGGCCTCGAAGTGACTTAGATATATGTTGTCATTTTTGTCGTGTGTAGCTAGATGACTCTACAGCGCCCCCTATTTGGTTCGGCTAATAAATTAGCCGTGGCCTTCTCAAAAATTCTCAGATATTCTCGATATTTGACAGAAACATAGACAATATGATTCTGCACATATTAGCCATTGGAATGCATTAGCTCCGCCCAACAGGAAGTCGGCCATTTTGGAATTTGTGGAATTTTGACATATTTTTCACAAACTCATTCGAACTCCTCCTAGAGTCTTTGTCAGATTACTTCTAAATTGTCAGTGGATAGTCCCCAGACATACATGGTGATAAATTGCGAAGGAATAGTCGATAGCTGAAACGATGACGTGATGGCAGGCAATTAATTTAATGGAGACGCAACACTAGACCAAAGTGAAACCATGACACGGTCAGAACACACATGATTGAAAATTCATGAAACTTGGCAAAAACACAAGAGACATCATAAGACACGTTTTTAGTATCGGTAAGACTGACTCCGCCCAACAGGAAGTGGGCAATTTTGAAAAAAGTGCATTTTACACACATTTATTGCATACTTTGTCGAACTCCTCCTAGGGAATTTGTTGAATACTCTTGATATTTGTCATCAAAAAACTACTACCATCCGTGATGATAAATTGCGAAGGAATAGTCGATATCTTAAACGAGGACGAAATGGCGGACAGTTGAATTGCTAGAGATGCCCCATTAAAACAGGAAGTGAATACATTCTGGTGTTTGAGGAGGTTAAAAAGGTTGAAAACTCTCGAAAATTCACAGGCCTGCTTGAATTAAGCAGTACTTTCATCTGAAATTAAAATTTCTTGTATACGTATTTCATTGGCTCTATAGCGCCACCTAGGTTTCAATGCATATTTGACATTACGGGAATGCTCAAAACCTCTTGAAAATTGACAGATTGCATAAGACCTAAAAACACTTTACAAATATTTTGACAATGTTTTCATATATAGCTAGCAGACTCTACAGCGCCCCCTAATTCGTTTGTTTAATAAATTAGCTGTGGATGTGTCAAAATTTGTCTAATCTTCTCAAATTTTGGTAGGATCGTAGATAGTATGACCCTGCACATATTTGCAATTGGCTTGTATTAGCTCCGCCCAACAGGAAGTCGGCCATATTGGAATTTGTAATATTTTTACAAATTTTTCACAAACTAATTTAAACTGCTCCTAAAGTCTTTGTCAGATTACCTCTTATTTCGCTGTAAATGAACAACAGACATATTTGATGATAATTGCCAAAGGATTAGTTGATCGGTAAAACGGTGACCCAATGGCGAGCAATTGAGTCACTAGAGACGCAACACTAAACCAAAGTGAAACCATGACATGGTCAGAAAACAGATTATTGAAAATTCATGAAACTTGGCAAAAACACAAAAGACATCATTACACACATTTTCAGCATTGGTAGGACTGACTCCGCCCAACAGGAAGTCGGCCATTTTGAAATATCCGCATTTTACACACATTTTTTGTGTACATTGTCAAACTACTCCTAGCAAATTTAATGAATTCTCTTGGTATTTGGTAAAAATAAACATTTAACATATCTGATGATAAATTGTGAAGGAATAGTCGATATCTCAAACGAGGACGAAATGGCAGATGGTTGAATTTTTGAGATCCCACATCAAAACAGGAGGTCAAAACCTAGGTAATGCCAGGTGTTTTGAGGAGGTTATAACGGAGAAAACCTCACAAAATTTGACCAGCCTGCTTATCTAAGGCTGTTGTTTGATGTAGAATTAGAATTTCAAATACATGTATTTTAACAGCGCCATAGCGCCACCTGTATTTTAAATGGATATTTCACATGTTTAACAGGATAGAAAACTCTTGAAAATTGGCACACTCAATAAGACCTCAAAATTACTTTCACCGGTTTCTCGGTTTGGCCCGGTACGATTTGCGCTGTTGTGCGAGGGCCCTACGTCCCCCTGTGACAGGGGGACAACTCGTTAGGGCCCGAGCACCGAAGGCGCAGGCGAAGCCTGCACCGGAGGTGCAAAGCCCTATTGTTTTTGGTCCGTTTATTATTATTATTATTATTATTATTCTGCCTCTTTGCGTCCATTTTTGAGGCATTTCCGATACTCGAAAACTCACGCATTTTGGCACAGACCTCAAGCTCGGCGAAAATTTTAAAGTTCCATAGAGGCTGGACTTTGGCGTTGTTCAGGAGCTCTATAGCGCCCCCAAACGTCGGCAGTGGCCGGGATGAAGTTTGTCCAACGTGCACCAACTTTGGTATGCTCATTGACCTCCTCATAAACAACAAGAATCACTAGGTTTTATTTGACTCCGCCCAACAGGAAGTCGGCCATTTTGACAGGAAGTTGCAAAATAAAAAGTTTCCCGCTGGGTTTCGGAGTGGTTAGGATGTTTGAAAACTCCTAAAATTTGACAGAGCTATTTGGCCTTGGCCATACTTTGACCGTAAGTTGGAATTTCGTAAATTCGTCTTTCATCAGCTCTCTAGCGCCACCTATTTTATATCATATTTATGGAAAGCTCTCAGCCTCTTGATGATTGGCAGATTCAATAAGTCTTTGAAATGATTTAGGAATATTTTGTCGTTTTTCTCATGTGTAGCTAGAGGACTCTACAGCGCCCCCTATTTTGTTTAGGCCATTAAATTAGCTGTAGCTGTCTCAAAATTTCTCCAATATTCTCGATTTTTGGCAACAACATAGAAACTATCATCCCGCACATATTACCCTTTGGCTTGTACTAGCTCCGCCCAACAGGAAGTCGGCCATTTTGAAATTTGTGGAATTTTTACACATTTTTCACGAACTCATTCAAACTCCTCCTAGAGTCTTTGTCATATTACCTCTAAATTTGGTATGGATACGCTCCAGACATACATGGTGATAAATTGCGAAGGAATAGTCGATAGCTGAAACGATGACGTAATGGCGGACAATTAATTTAATGGAGACGCAACACTAGACCAAAGTGAAACCATGACACAGTCATAAAACAGATTATTGAAAAATCATGAAACTTGGTAAAAACACAAGAGACATCATAAGACACGTTTTTAGTATTGGAATGATTGACTCCGCCCAACAGGAAGTCGGCCATTTTGAAATATGTGCATTTTACACACATTTTTTGCATACTTTGTCGAACTCCTCCTAGGGAATTTGTTGAATACTCTTGATATTTGTCAGTAATAAACTACTAACACACCTGATGATAAATTGCGAAGGAATAGTCGATATCTTAAACGAGGACGAAATGGCGGACAGTTGAACTGCTTGAGATGCCCCATTAAAACAGGAAGTGAATACATTCTGGTGTTAGTAGGTGTTTGAGGAGGTTAAAAAGGTTGAAAACTCTTGAAAATTTACAGGCCTGCTTGAATTAAGCAGTACTTTCATCTGAAATTAAAATTTCTTGTATACGTATTTCATTGGCTCTATAGCGCCACCTAGGTTTCAATGCATATTTGACATTACGGGAATGCTCAAAACCTCTTGAAAATTGACAGATTGCATAAGACCTAAATACACTTTACAAATATTTTGACAATTTTTTCATGTATAGCTAGCAGACTCTACAGCGCCCCCTAATTTGTTTGTTTAATAAATTAGCTGTGGATGTGTCACAATTTGTGTAATCTTCTCAAATTTTGTTAGGATCGTAGATAGTATGACCCTGCACATATTTGCAATTGGCTTGTATTAGCTCCGCCCAACAGGAAGTCGGCCATATTGGAATTTGTAATATTTTTACAAATTTTTCACAAACTAATTTAAACTGCTCCTAAAGTCTTTGTCAGATTACCTCTTATTTCGCTGTAAATGAACAACAGACATATTTGATCATAATTGCCAAAGGATTAGTTGATAGGTAAAACGGTGACCCAATGGCGAGAAATTGAGTCACTAGAGACGCAACACTAAACCAAAGTGAAACCATGACATGGTCAGAAAACAGATTATTGAAAATTCATGAAACTTGGCAAAAACACAAAAGACATCATTACACACATTTTCAGCATTGGTAGGACTGACTCCGCCCAACAGGAAGTCGGCCATTTTGAAATATCTGCATTTTACACACATTTTTTGTGTACATTGTCAAACTACTCCTAGCAAATTTGATGAATTCTCTTGGTATTTGGTAAAAATAAACATTGAACATATCTGATGATAAATTGTGAAGGAATAGTCGATATCTCAAACGAGGACGAAATGGCAGATGGTTGAATTTTTGAGATCCCACATCAAAACAGGAGGTGAAAACCTAGGTAATGCCAGGTGTTTTGAGGAGGTTATAACGGAGAAAAACTCACAAAATTTGACCAGCCTGCTTATCTAAGGCTGTTGTTTGATGTAGAATTAGAATTTCAAATACATGTATTTTAACAGCGCCATAGCGCCACCTGTATTTTAAATGGATATTTCACATGTTTAACAGGATAGAAAACTCTTGAAAATTGGCACACTCAATAAGACCTCAAAATTACTTTTACCGGTTTCTCGGTTTGGCCCGGTACAATTTGCGCTGTTGTGCGAGGGCCCTACGTCCCCCTGTGACAGGGGGACAACTCGTTATTATTATTATTCCGGACACTTTCGCCCATTTTTGAGGCATTTCCGATACTCGAAAACTCACGCATTTTGGCACAGACCTCAAGCTCGGCGAAAATTTTAAAGTTCCATAGAGGCTGGACTTTGGCGTGGTTCAGGAGCTCTATAGCGCCCCCAAACGTCGGCAGTGGCCGGGATGAAGTTTGTCCAATGTGCACCAATTTTGGTACGCTCATTAACCTCCTCATAAAGAACAAGGATCACTTGGTTTTATTTGACTCCGCCCAACAGGAAGTCGGCCATTTTGACAGGAATTCGCAAAAAAAAAAGTTTCCCGCTGGGTTTTGGAGGGGTTAAGATGTTTGAAAACTCCTAAAATTTTACAGACCTATTTGGCTTTGGCCATACTTTGACCTTAAATTAAAATTTTGTATATTCGTGTTTCATCAGCTCTCTAGCGCCACCTATTTCATATGACATTTTTGGAAAGCGCTCAGCCTCTTGATAATTGGCAGATTCAATAAGGCCTCGAAGTGATTTAGATATATATTGTCATTTTTGTCGTGTGTAGCTAGATGACTCTACAGCGCCCCCTATTTGGTTCGGCTAATTCATTAGCCGTGGCCTTCTCAAAAATTCTCCAATATTCTTGATATTTGGTAGAAACATAGATAATATGATTCCGCACATTTTACCAACTGGCTTGCTTTAGCTCCGCCCAACAGGAAGTCGGCCATTTTGGAATTTGTGAAATTTTTACACATTTTTCACATACTCATTCGAACTCCTCCTAGAGTTTTTGTCAGATTACCTCAAAATTGGGTTTGGATAGTCTCCAGACATACTTGGTGCTAAATTGCGAAGGAATAGTCGATAGCTCAAACGATGACATAATGGCGGGCAATAGATTTAATGGAGACGCAACATTAGCCCAAATAGAAACATTAGCATGGTCAGAACACAGGTGTTTGAAAAATCATGAAACTTTACAGAAACATAAAAGACATCATTACACACATTGTCACCATGGGTATCATTGACTCCGCCCAACAGGAAGTCGGCCATTTTGAAAAACGTGCATTTTACACACATTTTTTGCATACTTTGTTGAACTCCTCCTAGGGAATTTGTTGAATACTCTTGATATTTGTCAGCAATAAACTACTACCATCCGTGATGATAAATTGCGAAGGAATAGTCGATATCTTAAACGAGGACGAAATGGCGGACAGTTGAATTGCTTGAGATACCCCATTAAAATAGGAAGTAAATACATTCTGGTGTTGGTAGGTGTTTGAGGAGGTTAAACAGGTTGAAAACTCTCGAAACTTTACAGGCCTGCTTGATTTAAGCGGTCCTTTGATTAAAAATTTAAATTTCATATATACATATTTCATTGGCTCTATAGCGCCACCTAGGTTTCAATGCATATTTGACATTACGGAAATGCTCAAAAACTCTTGAAAATTGTCAGATTCCATAAGATCTAAAAACACTTTACAAATATTGTGATAATTTTTTCATGTGTAGCTAGCGGACTCTATAGCGCCCCCTAATTCATTCGTTTAATAAATTAGCTGTGGATGTGTCACAATTTGTCTAATCTTCTCAAATTTTGGTAGGAGCGTAGATACTATGACTCTGCACATATTTGCAATTGGTTTGTATTAGCTCCGCCCAACAGGAAGTCGGCCATATTGGATTTTGTAATTTTTTTACACTTTTTTTCACAAACTCATTTAAACTGCTCCTAAAGTCTTTGTCAGATTACCTCTAAATTAGCTGAGAATGAACATCAGACACAGTTGATGAAAATTGCCAAAGGAATAGTTGATCGCTAAAACGGTGACGTAATGGCGAGCAATTGATTGAATAGAGACGCAACACTAAACCAAAGTGAAACCATGACACAGTCAGAACACAGATGATTAAAAATTCATGAAACTTGGCAAAAACACAAGAGACATCATTAGACACGTTTTCAGTATTGGTAGGACAGACTCCGCCCAACAGGAAGTCGGCCATTTTGAAATATCTGAATTTTGCATACATTTTTTGCGTATGTTGTCAAACTACTCCTAGAAATTTTGTTGAATTCTCTTGGTATTTGGTAAATTTAAACATTGAACATATCTGATGATAAATTGTGAAGAAATAGTCGATATCTCAAACGAGAAGGGAATGGCGGATGGTTGAATGTTTGAGATGCCACATCAAAACTGGAGGTTGACACCTAGGTAATGCTAGGAGTTTTGAGGACGTTATAAGAGAGAAAAGCTCACAAACTTTGACCGGCCTGCTTCTCTGAGGCTGTTGTTTGATCTAGAATTATAATTTCAAGTATATGTGTTTTAACAGCTCTATAGCACCACCTGTATTTTAAATGGGTATTTCACATTTTTGGCAGGATAGAAAACTCTTGAAAATTACCACACTTAATAAGACCTCAAAATTACTTTCACCGGTTTCTCGGTTTGGCCCGGTACGATTTGCGCTGTTGTGCGAGGGCCCTACGTCCCCCTGTGACAGGGGGACAACTCGTTATTATTATTATTGTTATTAGCATTGGCAATATATCAAGATAATATTATTATAAATGCTCTGTAATTCCCAGCCCTAATGTATGCTAGTGCATCTCAAAAAATTCAAATATCAGTGAAAAGTAATTTTAGTCCTGCTGGAAAATGAAATCCAAATCTTCATAATATTGTCTGAAATTGTAGAATTGTAAAAACAATGATGCGGCTTTCATTTTCCAGCAGGACTTGGCACACTGCCCACACTGCCAAAAGTACCAATTGATCTTATAATAATACATTTTTGGGGACAGTTTGGGGTCACCCATGCCTGTATAAGTTGAGCTTAAAGGAGAAGTCTGGTGTGAAATGGACTTGGGTTGTAGTGAAGCATTATAACGAGTACAAACTTTTGTCGAATAGCCCACCTTTATTCACCCCCAGCATTTCAAAATACAGCACTTTTATTCGATGCTCCCAACAGGCTTACACAATGCTAGCGATAGGGGCATAAAGTTACCCATACAAAGAAATCTCTATTTTAATACCATTAACTAGGTCAAAGTAGCTTCACACTTTATTGGTAGAATTCTGAGAGTCCTGGCATTTAAAAAAAACAGAGGCACTGAGAACTTTGAGCGTAGATGGATGGATGGATGGATGGATGGATGGAACTGAGACTTAAAAATATATACATAAATATATCAATACAAAAACTATACAAACTGTGGACGTAATGAGTCGTAGATATGAGGTAGTGCAGTAAAAGAATAAGTTAAGTACAGGAGATTTATTAAGTAAAGACATTTATACACACCTTGAGATGCATGAAATGCATGACTATTATTAAGTTATTTTGTATCATGCATTTCCACAGAATTTATTTTGCAACCTGTTACTCTATTCTATCTCATCATTCATGTTTTTCAGTTAACTAACCATGATTTCATTTTACTTATTTAATAAATAAGTGAAATGTAATAAATAATGTGCACTTTCAGTTTCACTACACCCAAAGTCTATTTAACACTGGAGTTCTGGTTTAATAACTGATCTGCACGGGCTTAATTGGGGTGATATTAAGCCACAAAAACTCAAACACACACACACACACACACACACACTTACTTTTTCACACGTAGCCTTTAACAATCACTCTTTAGTCACACTCGGGAGGTGTTGGGGAGGTGTTGGGGAGGTGTTGGGGAGGTGCTGGGGAGTACACTGTGAGTGCCTTGTGGTGTTTACTGGTGGTGTTGGGCTGAAACTTCTGGCTTTGCTCAGGCAGTGGGTTCTGTTGAAGTGCTACTTCCTGTTGTGCTCATGCTAAAAAACACAGCTGAAACTGAAGCACTTACAACAGAGCAGGTCTTAGTGTAGATCACCAAACCTGAACAGTGGTTTATATTGTGTGTTCTGGAAGTAATAGGGAGGAATTATCTATATCTTTATGGATCAGCCATAACATTATGATCGCTTGCATGTACGGATGCACTGAAAATATCCATCTGAAAACAAAAAATACACTATTGGTGATCAATTTACTTTGTTTTTTTACTAATTTGTTTGGTTAATTGTTGAGAATAAATGATTCTATGTCATATTTCTCCACTGTGTGCCAGAGTGCTGCTGTACACAATGCAGAGAGTGAGGGAGGAAGCCGGCAACATCAGATTCTTCTTTATTTGCTCCAAATAAAGTGTTTAGCATCTTTTTTCATGGTTTATAATTGCTCTTCTGTGGTAAATTTGCTTAAAATTGCGGTACTGAGGTAAATGCATGTTTAGAATGGCACTACTGAGGTAAATGCATGTTTAGAATGACACTACTGAGGTAAATGCATGTTTAGAATGGCACTATTGAGGTAAATGTATGGTTAGAATGACACTACTGAGGTAAATTTATGATTGGAATGACACAAGTGAGGTAAACAAATGTTTAGAATGGCACTACTGAGGTAAATTTATGATTGGAATGACACAAGTGAGGTAAACAAATGTTTAGAACGACACTACTGAGGTAAATATATGTTTAGAGAGACACTACTTAGGTAAATGCATGTTTAAAATATCACTACTGAAGTAAATTTATGATTTAGTATGGCATTATTGAGGTAAATATATGTTTAGAATGGCACTACTGAGGGAAACATATCTCTAGAATGGCACTACTGAGGTAAATGCATGTTTAGAAGGAGCGTTTTTTTTGAGTAATCTGATTTAAAATGGCACTACTAAGAGAAATTTGATTTAGAACGGCTCTACTGAGGTAAATACGTGTTTAAAATGGCACTACTGAGGTAAATTTATGATTTGAACGGCACTACTGAGGTAAATGTATGTTAATAATCGCACTGCTGAGGTAAATTTATGGTTAGAATGGCACTGCTTAGGTAAATTGTCCTAAACTTACGCTACTGAAGTAAATTCATGATTAGAACTGTACTTCTGAGGTGAATGTTTGGTCTGCTGGGATTTTAAACTGTTTATTGTACAATAAATATCTAACTGCAGTCTTGTAATGCCTTGCTTTTTTTAAAGGGGAAAAAAACTAAATTTTTAATATTAAGGCTGCGTAATTTATTTGACAGCTAAACAAAGTGACAATTTCATAAAAAAATACAGAATTTTCAGGAAGATATGCTGTTTTTCTTCATCTAGCATTGAATTAAATGCTGAAATGAATGGTAAGAGTAGCCTGTTGCTGTCTTTAAGTATTATTTAATGAGATTCTTGTGACACAGACTCTCTTTCACGGTTCTGGCGTGTAGTTATTGTCCTTTTTTTTAACGCTCTTACAGTGAGGTAGCTCTGGAGTCACATGACTGTCTGCTGTTATTTGTAACATTAGCTTGTTAATGCAGCTCAGGGGATTTCCTCCCTCAGTCCGGTAAAGACGGATCTGCTGAGATGTGTTTTATTATGAGCAGCTCGAGGTCGTGAACTGTGTGTTTTTGCGGGAACGAGAGTCACTGTTTGTGTTTTGTGCTTTAGACCCAGCTTACCCAGCAGCTTTACAGTTGTGTAGTTGTGTGTGTTGCGTGTTCAGACTTGTTTCAGGGGCCGCTGAAGGTCTGTAGGTGTGTTTTGCGGTTCACGAGGGGAAGTGCAGCAACAAAAGGTGTCCGTGCTGATTCAGCCCGGCGCGCTCTGCTGCACTTCTGCTGCTTTATTACAGTGATTGTGGTCGACTGCATGCCATTAAAGACTAGCTGTGTGAACCGGCTTCAGGGTGCACATTACGGGGGGTATTAGGGGGGAAAAAAAAGACTTCAAACCCCCCCCCCCCCCCCCCCCCCAAAAGGGGTAAAAACTATAAAAATGTAAATACACTTCTTACATACAATGTTAAATACTACAAAAACAATGCAGCATCAGTGCCTAGAGCAGGAGTGTCCAAACTACGGCCCGCGGGCCATTTGCGGCCCGTTTACTTTTTTGGAGCGGCCCGCGAGGTATTTTAGAAATAGAATGAAAGTTGTCCCGCTGTTAAGCAGGTTTTTATAATGTGAGATTCAAAGTTTGAACGCTAGGTGTCAGAAACGGGCCAAAGAGTCTAAAAGCGGAGAGAGTGCGCATTCTAGCGCAAAGAACGGGGCAAAAGAGTCTAAAAGTGGAGAGAGTGCGCATTTCTAGCGCAAAAAACGGACCAAAGAGTCTAAAAGTGGAGAGAGTGCGCATTTCTAGCGCAAAAAACGGACCAAAGAGTCTAAAAGTGGAGAGGGTGCGCATTTCTAGCGCCAAACAGTCTAAAAGCGGAGAGAATGTTCAGTTGTAGCGCAGAAAAACAGGCCAAAGAGTCTAAAAGCGGAGAGGGAGTGCATTTCTAGTGCAAAAAAAGGGGCCAAAGAGTCTAAAAGCGGAAATCGTTATTGATCAGCCATAACATTATGATCGCTTGCATGTACGGATGCACAATGTCAATGTCAATCTGAAAACAAAAAATACACTTTTGGTAATCAATTTACTTTGTCTTTTTACTGATTCATTCATACATCTCCCCTTAACATTTAATATCGTATTCCTAGTGTGAAAATATGTGGATGATGAATTAAAACGTAATGGTGAGAAAGCTAATGAAAGATAGCAGCCAGTAGCATTGTGTGTGTGTTTTTGCAGGATTAACTGTGGATTTTGCTGTATAATATATTATCTATGAAGGTTATTGTGTGGTGTATATATAATTCGCACCCTGACCGGCTTCATAATAACAGTGTTGTCTGGGTGCTGCTGAAGCTCAGATGAGTGTTTTCTCTGCTCAGGTCTGGATCTGGTTGTGGAGCTCTGCGTCTGAAGGGCGTCTGAAGCTGGGCCTGAAGGCAGGGTTCAGGCATGGGGCAAACCCTCTGTGTAATTTCCTGTACGCCGTGCTGAAGTTGGCACTGATCCTGAGAAAACAAGGCTGGGATAAAGAGGGAGGGGGGACGCTTTCCCAGATTGACCTCAGGGCATGACTGTAAACCAGTGTCAGAGTGGGAATTCATAGACTGGGAACTGGGAGGGCTCAGAACTGGGAGCTGTGGCCTGTTCAGGGCTGGTCAGTTGCTGTAGAGTTATACAGCTGCTGGAAAAATGTCATGTTTCTGACAAAATTGGGCAAACTGGTTTAAATTAACCAGTTTAATTAATATAAATCCATCAAAATGTACATGGATGGGCATTAATATCACAATACAACTGATATCTCTACCTTCCCTGATAAAATCAGGGTACATTTTAGTATTTATCTCCACGAAAATGCACTTAAATTGCTTATATTTTCTCAAAAACCGACAGTCTGCCTTATAATGCGCTGTGCATTTATATATAAATTCTACCAGTCAGGTGTTAAGGAGCAGTAAAGCCACTCCACTGAAGTACAGAGTTATAAGGGTGAGTTTTTAGTGAAGTTTCTCCAGCACTAAGGCTGGGAGCAACATCATTAGCATTAGCATCAACCGCTAACTGCAGCACTAGCTCTTTTGCCATTCAGAGATTGTGAGTATATTGAAGTGTAGGCCGCGTGTTTACCGTGTTAAAACAAGATACGTAGGACGAATCGCTAGCTGATAGCGTTCTGGGTTAGCGCTGAGGTTAGCGGCTAATGCTAATGCTGCTGCACCCAGACTTAGTGCTGGAGGAACTTTACTGAAACCTAATTGTGCATTAGTCACCCAAATAAACAGTTTTCAGGAGAGAAATCTGTGTAGATTAACATTCGGCACTCGTTTTACTTTGAAAGAAAATGTTTTTTTTTTGTTTTGTTTTAAGAATTACAGTTTTGTTTACTTAGCTGCTTCCCCTATTTTCCCCATTAGAAGGGAAATATGGCGACACTTGCTCACTTTGTTGTAGGCATCCTTACTAGTGTTGCTTAAAGCGCTTTATAATCTGGTGCACCTTATATATGAAAAAATTGACCAGAAAATAGATGTTTATTGATTGTGTGCCTTATAATCCAGTGCGCCTATAGTCCACTTTTATAAATAAAATAAAATAAAAAACTACTGTTCTCTTTTAGGATTGATTTTAAGGTGTTAGTTCCTTATGTTACTTACTTATAAGGCTTTACACAGCGATGCACCAGAATACATTAGTGAACTGCCAAGTTCCCCTGATGACTAACGGGTCTCTGAGATCCTCTAACATCTTTAAAAAAAACAGTAAAAAAAAAAAAAAAAAAACACTTTTACTTTTTGGCTTTCGAGAGTGATCATGGGAAATGTGCCTAACTTTTTTGTGGTTTGAATGGGCTGTTTTTATTTATTTTTTTATTTGATCATTATTTATCTATCATTCTTTAATTATTTACTTTATTTACTTACTTTTTGTGTTTATTTTTTATCACTTTAATTGTCTAATAAAAAAAAAATCCTGACCCTCTGATTACGCTTGTGTTTACTCAGATTGCTCAGAAGTATGACACTCAGAAGGAGGAGGAGCTACGCTACTGGATCGAGGAGGTGACCGGCATGCCGATCGGAGAGAACTTCCAGATGGGGCTGAAGGACGGAGTCATCCTCTGCGAGTGAGTGTATTAGTGAGTGTGAGTGTGTATGAGTGTGTGTGTTCGGTCTGAGTCAGGGCAGTTTGTGTAATTTAGTATAATCCTGAACTCGTCTTCTGATGAACCTGCTCTTTATTAGAGACCCTCCCTTGTGTAACTACAGTTTGAGTTCTGTGAAAAAGACTGATGAGGAACTTAAGCCAAGAGTAACACCAAGAACAAATACTCAGTTTAATCCTAAATCAACACTGATGTCCTGCAGGAAGGTCTGTTTCTATTTGTCATTATTTGGACATTAACATGTGGTTTGGAAAGCAGATCCAGAGAGTTGGAGTTGAGGAGGCTGTAGGGTTGAACACTTTCTGCGACCATATTATTCCTTTTTTTGCCAACATTAACTGTATTACAGTCACTGTGTTCAAGGAGAACTCTGGTGTAAAATGTACTTTTAGTGTATTAAAACATGATAAAAAAAAAAAAGTACTTAGGGGGTGTGAGTACCATGTACCCTCCGGGTGGGTAGATGGCGCTCTCTCTCAACATCACTACTAGGGTGATGTCCGCAGAAATTGGCATCTGTGAGCTGATGTATCAGAACCGAGTCGCTGCGCTTTCCTCCGAGCGTTAGCGCTGTGATGCTACTCGGCAATGCTGCATACACCTGGTGTGTTGGGGCATTACTAGTGATAGGGGGAGTCCTAGTGAGTGGGTAATTGGCTGTGCTAAATTGGGGTGAAAATGGGGAAAAATTAGAAATAAAATTATATTTAAAAAGAAAAGTACTTTACCTTTTGTTAAATTAGCCCACCTCCGCTTTCCCGCAGCTTTCTGAGATCCAGTGTTTTGTGCATGTTGCCCAACAGGCTTTTTAGAATGGATGATATGGGGCATTTCTTGCCCCCGCAGATAAATCGCCTTTTTCTTTGCATTTTAATATAGACAGTAATTAGATATTTTCAGCAACAACTGGAATACATGCATTTCCAAGAAACAAATTGTGCAATCTGCTCAACTATCCTACCTATTCCTTTAAGCTCGACATACAATTAAATTGGTAGTCCACAAATTTAAATTGTCGACATTGTCGATTTTATCGACAAATCATTGTCGCACTACTTGCCATCAGCAGCCGGAGTCCGAGAGAGCACAGTTGACCATGCCCTCTCTGGGTGGGTAGATGGCGCTTTCTCAACTCATCACTCCCAAGTATGATGCTGGTCAGCACAGGCATCTGTTAGCTGATGTATCATAGCTGGGGATCCGTCGCTTTGCATTGAGTGTGTTGTGATGCTGCCTGGTCATGCTTATTTGATTGGCACCAGCTGGAAAAGAGTATGTATGGGAGGAGGTATGCACTGGTCTTTATCCTTTTAGTGATGGGAGCTTTACTAGTGATTTACTGGAAGCGTATAGAGTGGGTATGTGATGATAATAGAGAAAATGTTATTAACATTTTATAATTTAACAGACCAATGTAAACTCAAATGCTTTATTTCTTTTAAAAGTGGGTTTTAAAAATAAAATATTTAAGATTTCCCAACTGTGGAGTTAAAGTGAACAGATTTTACTCCCTGGCTTAAACCCTGTTGGCTGGTGTTCAGCACAGTTGTGGGATTTATCAGGTAATTGCTGTGCTTAGTGTGTCAGAGCTGATAAGTTGCATCCTGTGTGTGTGAATAGGGAAATCACTGAACTGTGCTCTGCTGATTTCAGCCACAACATTTCCATGCTGGTTTGGTTCCTCAATGTACCATATCGCCACTGTCTCGCAAACGCCTAGTGAAAATTCATTTTACAAAAGTAACTATGGAGCATTTCTATTTGTTTATTAAACATAAAGAAGAGCTGCCAGATTTCTAATTGGACAAAGTCAAAAACAATGAAAATGTAGATGCACATTTTTACAAGAGTATGCCAGTATTAATTTGATCTCTTGGGTATCATTTAGATTGTGATTTAACACATTTGTTTTATTATTAATTTAAGTTGTCCTTCCAGGTATATAATATTGATCCACAATGCTCTATTGAACTTTCAGCATTTACTCTTCTAATGAATAGCTGTTTCATTAAGCTTTACAGTATAAACCGTAGACTGTGTATAGTTGGACAGAGCATCGTCTCTCAAAAGTGAAGCCACCACAGGTCGGGCGCCCCCTGCTGTTCGGTTTCAGAAAGCTGTGTAACTCCACCCATCCCCATAGGTTTCAATGGCAAAACAGAACAACTTTCAATCACGTTTTTTTCTAATATACTGTAATTTTACCTCCATTATTTAAACGCAGCAGCTAGAGTAACGTCTGCTTATATTGGTAAATTTTTATATCCCCACAGAATTCGTTTTTTAAAACGTTATTCAGCTCTATTCAAAACAGGTGTGGTTATTGTAAAAGGGCTGGTTATGGGCGGGACCAATAACAGACCGTCAGCTCCGCTCTGCAGCCTGTGACCTCGAGGCAGTCCTCAGGGGCGGGGTTATTTAAATGAGTAGGCTGTCTCTCCACAGTCTTTCTCCCTCCTCTGGTCTCTACTGCGCAGACTCTGGTTTCAGGATCGGAAACATGGAGGAAGATTTTGGCTTCATTTTCATTGAATGAATGGGAACGGAGACACAGCGTCCATCTTTTTTACAGTCTCTGGTATAAACAGTTCTGCTGTAGTGAGCGGTGAGCGTGGTTAGGAGGAAACCCTGCTGGATACAGTAGTAGGAGTGTGCCAAAACAAATCCAGATAGAAATGTGACTGTAATGGTTACTCACTCTGTGTTCACAATCATTCAGCTCTACATTGGAAAATAGAATTCAGGAAATTCATATTAAAGTTATCAGGTTAGGACTGCACAATTATGTGTACATACTTCCTAGCACTGAATAGAGGTAATATAAAACTGTTATATAAAAGTGAGTGTGATTTAATTCAAGTATTAGCAGAATTAATAAAGTTATTGTACAAAAAAAAAAATTATTTTGTCATCATGGGAAATGGGGAGTAAATTTCTGTAAAGATGTTGATCTGAGATCTGAAATGAAATTGATGCATGGATGGATGGATGGATGGATTAATGAATGGGTGGGTGGATGGATGGATGGATGCATTGATGCATGGATGGATGGAAAGATGGATGCATTGATGCATGGATGGATGGATGTATGGATGGATGCATTGATGCATGAATGGATGTATGGATGGATGGATGCATTGATGCATGAATGGATGTATGGATGGATGCATTAATGCATGAATAGATGGATGGATGGATGGATGGATGGATGGATGCATTGATGCATGAATGGATGTATGGATGGATGGATGCATTGATGCATGAATGGATGTATGGATGGATGGATGCATTGATGCATGAATGGATGCATGAATGGATGTATGTATGGATGTATGTATGGATGTATGTATGGATGTATGTATGGATGTATGTATGGATGTATTGATGGATGTATTGATGTATGTATTGATGGATGGATGGGTGGATGCATGCATGGATGGATGGATGGATGGATGGATGGATGGATGGATAGATGGATGCATTGATGCATGACTGGATGGATGGATGCATGAATGGATGGAAAGTGTAATGTTGATACCGGTGTATTATCAAAATTAATAAAGTTATTGTACAAAAAAAGTTTATTTTGTCATCATGGGAAATAGGGAGTACATTTCTGTAAAGATGTTGATCTGAGATGGTGTTTACTGTAAGTGCTATGTAATTAAAACTTTATTTATTTATTTATTTATTTATTTTTTGTTTAGGCTCATCAATAAACTACAGCCCGGCTCTATAAAGAAAATCAACCATTCCAAACTCAACTGGCACAAGGTGAGATTTTCATTTTTATTTTTATTTTTTTTAGTGGATGTGCTCAGTTCCATCACCTGATTATTCCATTATTAAGCTCTGATTTACCTACTTTCTGTATGAATGTTAATTATATTTATTATAATATTAGTGTTTTTATGCATAAATAAATACTTACTTACTTTCACTATTACATAATGCTCTTAATTACTTAAATCTATTTTGGTATCTGTTTCGGTTTCAGAAAGTACAAGAATACACATGCTTGTACTCGTACTCTGTTACAGCCACTATTAATTTACACAGGGGACTAAAATAATGTATTAGCATGTGTGTAGAGATATAATATGATGTTAATTATTAAAGCATGTCTGTGATTTATGATGTTTGAAACCCCCAGCATCCCACTCTAATCTCTCTCAGTCAGTAGCAGCTCTGTGTGTAACTCTGCTGTACTGAAAGCTTGCTGGTAAATCCTCTTTTCTGTGGTTTAATGCAGCTCGAGAACCTGGGCAACTTCATCAAAGCCATTCTTGCATATGGCCTGAAGCCTAATGACATATTTGAAGCCAATGACCTGTTTGAGAGTGGAAACCTGACTCAGGTCCAGACGACTCTGCTCGCTCTGGCCAGCATGGTGAGGAGTTCATATACCGCACACTTCTTCTCAGAGTGACGCGTCCTAACAGTTCCTTCAGGAAATCCAGTAAAGAACTACAGGCACGGCTTCCCAGAAAGGGAATGAGACTAGTCTTTAACTACAACAAACTAGACTCAATCCCTGTCTGGGATACTAATATAAACCTATATATTTAAAAGTATATATATATCTTTTTTTATGTAACATTTAAATCTGATTATTATTATTATTATTATTATTATTATTATTATTATTATTATTATTAGCCTTTTTTCTGCTGAATTGATGCATGAATGGATGGATGGATGGATGGATGGATGGATCGATGGATGGATCGATCGATGCATGAATACATCGATGCATGGATGGATGGATGGATGGATGCATTGATGCATGAATATATGGATGCATGGATGAATGAATGGATGCATGGATGGATGCATTGATGCATGAATGGATGGATGGATGGATGGGTAGATGGATGCATTGATGTATGGATGGATGGATGCATTGATGCATGAATGGATCAATGGATGGGTAGATGGATGCATTGATGTATGGATGGATGGATGCATTGATGCATGAATGGATGGATGAATGGATGGGTAGATGGATGCATGGATGGATGCATTGATGCATAAATGGATGGATGGATGTATATATAAAGTATAAGTGTAATGTTGATACCCGTGCATTTTGTCAGTTGTGGTTTTGTATTTTAGTACTATATCACTACTTTATGTGAATGGTTCACCTAATTCTGCACAATATTCTTTTTGTGTTTTTGTTTTGTTCTATTTTGTTTAAAAGGCAAAAACCAAAGGTATGGACACCAAGATAGATATTGGTGTGAAATATGCAGATAAGCAAGAGCGCAGCTTCAACGATGAGAAGATGAAGGCCGGCCACTGTGTTATCGGATTACAGGTGAGGAGATTTATCAAAACTTCAGATTTTATCCACAACAGGCTACTATACCTACTACTACTATAACTACTGCTACTACTATAACTACTACTATCACTACTACTACTATCACTATTATTACTACTACTATTACTACTACTACTATCACTATTATTACTACTACTATCACTACTACTACTATCACTATTATTACTACTACTATCACTACTACTACTATCACTATTATTACTACTACTGTTACTGCTACTATAACTACTGCTACTATACCATCACTACTACTATCACTACTACTACTATCACTATTATTACTACTACTATTACTACTACTACTATCACTATTATTACTACTACTATTACTACTACTACTATCACTATTATTACTACTACTATTACTACTACTACTATCACTATTATTACTACTACTATTACTACTACTACTATCACTATTATTACTACTACTATCACTACTACTACTATCACTATTATTACTACTACTATCACTACTACTACTATCACTATTATTACTACTACTATCACTACTACTACTATCACTATTATTACTACTACTATTACTACGACTACTATCACTATTATTACTACTACTATCACTACTACTACTATCACTATTATTACTACTACTATTACTACGACTACTATCACTATTATTACTACTACTATCACTACTACTACTATCACTATTATTACTACTACTATCACTACTACTACTATCACTATTATTACTACTACTATTACTACTACTACTATCACTATTATTACTACTACTATCACTACTACTACTATCACTATTATTACTACTACTACTATCACTATTATTACTACTACTATCACTACTACTACTATCACTATTATTACTACTACTATTACTACTACTACTACTATCACTATTATTACTACTACTATTACTACTACTACTATCACTATTATTACTACTACTATCACTACTACTACTATCACTATTATTACTACTACTATTACTACTACTACTATCACTATTATTACTACTACTATTACTACTACTACTATCACTATTATTACTACTACTATCACTACTACTACTATCACTATTATTACTACTACTATCACTACTACTACTATCACTATTATTACTACTACTATCACTACTACTACTATCACTATTATTACTACTACTATTACTACTACTACTATCACTATTATTACTACTACTATTACTACTACTACTATCACTATTATTACTACTACTATTACTACTACTACTATCACTATTATTACTACTACTATCACTACTACTACTATCACTATTATTACTACTACTATTATTACTACTACTATCACTACTACTACTATCACTATTATTACTACTACTATCACTACTACTACTATCACTATTATTACTACTACTATTACTACTACTACTATCACTATTATTACTACTACTATCACTACTACTACTATCACTATTATTACTACTACTATCACTATTATTACTACTACTATCACTACTACTACTATCACTATTATTAATACTACTATTACTACTACTATAACTACTGCTACTATACCATCACTACTACTATCACTACTACTACTATCACTATTATTACTACTACTATTACTACTACTACTATCACTATTATTACTACTACTATTACTACTACTACTATCACTATTATTACTACTACTATCACTACTACTACTATCACTATTATTACTACTACTATCACTACTACTACTATCACTATTATTACTACTACTATCACTACTACTACTATCACTATTATTACTACTACTATCACTACTACTACTATCACTATTATTAATACTACTATTACTACTACTATAACTACTGATACTATACAATCACTACTACTACTACTACTACTATCACTACTACTATCACTACTACAACACATTCCACAGGCCACTACAAGGTTCCCTAGCTTCCAATGACAAAAGTCATGGGACATGTTACTAGTTCCTCCCCCCTGACTTGTGGCATGTCAGAGACTGATACAGTCATGTTAATAGAGGTAATGTAATTGTGAGATGTGAGTGTAAAGGACTTTAAATCAGTAAAGCCACATTACTATGTTGTTCATCAATCTGTAATTTAATTGTGTGTGTTTTTGTGTGTGTGTGTGTGTTTGTGTGTGTGTTTGTGTGTGTGTTTGTGTGTGTGTGTGTGTGTATGTGTGTGTGTGTGTATGTGTGTGTGTGTTTGTGTGTGTGTGTGTGTGTTTTTGTGTGTGTGTGTGTGTGTGTGTGTGTGTGTATGTGTTTGTGTTTGTGTGTGTTTGTGTGTGTTTGTGTGTGTTTGTGTGTTTGTGTGTGTTTGTGTGTGTGTGTGTGTGTGTGTGTGTGTGTGTGTGTGTGTGTGTCTGTGTGTGTGGTTCCTGACAGTGTATAGCACTGTGTGAGTAGTTTTCCCTTTGGGAAATTGGCGTAATGTAATTTCTCAACATGACGTCTGTTGTGAGCTATAGTGATTCACACAGGATACATTACAGAGACTGGAGCAGCTACTTGTTTTTTTGCTGAAACATGTTTACAAATTGAATACCATCCACTGTAATCTGGTTTACTCTAGCCACTTCTCTCTGACTGAGTTAAAGTAGTTTTGACATTTAGTTTAGGAATTTACAGCCAGCAGTCAAGACTGCAGCTTCTTTACTGTTGTTTTTCACATTTCAATGCATTTTACACATTTTATATTTCAATAATGAAGAAGTGATAAAATCACTTGACCATGGGTCACTTTATTGTAGTGTCGCCTGTTTTAAAATGTGAATTACTATCAATAAACGTATATATTTTCATATGCAAGGCGCATTTTAAGCGACACTAGTAAGGAACAGGGGTGTCTCCATGTTTCCCTTCTGATTCAGCAGGTTTTGCCGCTGAGTGGTGGTGAGGGGGAGGTAAATAAAGTAAAGCTAAGCATCGTAAACACAATTGTAGTCCTTTAAAAAAACAACTCGTGAGCGCTGAATGTTAATCTATACAGATTTCTTTCCTGAAAACTGTTTATTTAGATCAGTTTATTTAGGTGCTTCGTTTACGTTTAAAGTAAGTTCAGATTTCCAAATTTCTCCAGCACTAAGGTTGGAGCATTAGCATTAGTAGCTAACCAATAGCGCTAGTGATTAATGGCTAATGCCTTCCGACAGTGCTATGCTGAGGAACCCTGAGTATTCCAGTAGCCCAGGGTGCTATCAGCTAGCAGTTTGTCCAACGTAGCTTGTTTTAGCTAGTAAACACGCAGGCTACTGTCCGATATATTTATATATATATATATATATATTTATATATACTCACCAACCAGACTGGAAGTATCAATGCCATGCTAACTGGCCTCCTAGGCTTATTATAAAAGAACTGATTGGATAGAAAACATCTCTGCCCTCTAGTGGGTGGGGTTTAAACACAACACAACACTAAATGACCCTTTCTGACACCAATCTTTACACCCAAACTATTCATTAAAAATCTGTACTGTTTATGATTATCAGTACAGTATTTCCCAACATATAATATTTATTACTTGGATATCATAAACAGTGTTTTTTAACTCAATAGGACTGATGATATTTTTAACCCCTGCTTCTCTCTCTTCTCTAGATGGGTACGAATAAATGTGCTAGTCAGGCTGGAATGACGGCCTACGGCACCCGAAGACACCTATATGACCCAAAGACCCAAACAGACAAACCCTACGACCAGACCACCATTAGTCTCCAAATGGGTACAAACAAGGGAGCGAGTCAGGTAACTACATCTCTCTCTCTCTCAAATGATACGTTTGAGACCTGGAATAATATAAAATCACCCTTGCAGCTAAACACTGTGGCAACACCCTTGCAACCACATCGAATACAATAGCAAATACCTGAAATGGTGGAATCATAGTTTTGAATAAGTGAATGAGTGTGTGTTTAGTGCATTTTATAATCCAATTATTTAGAACACAGAAATTGTCAGTAATTCAGTACAATGTATTTACATGAACCTAGGTAAATCTCAAATGATTTGTAGATTGTTCTCTGATCAAAGAAATCAAATAATTAAACGCGACTTTTGAAATATTAAGGTACTTTTATTCTGTAACGGTATTATGTATTCTGCAAGGTCTCATTCCGTCATTTGTACATTCATTTTAAACAGTCTACTTCTGGTCTCTAATATGACGTTCATAGATACCTGAACATCTCTCTGATCAACTTGTATTTCTGAGGATTTTCTTTTACTAACTACTGCAGACAAGGGAGGCTGAGAAACACTCTCATATGCAGCATCATAAACAACTAGAAAGACCTACTGTATTTCACAAAGAACAAGAAAAATGGATTTTAGCAAAATGAGAAATATATTTTGTCATGTTTGAATCATGTTTAATCCTCTTTTTTTATTATTATTCTTTCAATTTTCCTTGTTATTCTCTTACACGTTTTTCTCTTTGTATTTTCTCATTTGTAAAGCACTTTGAATGAACATCTATATGAAAGATGTTCTATAAATAAACCTGTCTCCCCTTTTACCCTTTTCTCTTTTCCTTTAGGCTGGTATGTCTGCCCCCGGCACCAGGAGGGACATCTTCGACCAGAAAGTGGCTCAGCAGCCGATGGACAACTCCACCATCTCCCTGCAGATGGGCACCAACAAGACGGCGTCTCAGAAGGGCATGAGCGTGTACGGCCTGGGCAGACAGATCTACGACCCCAAATACTGCTCCTCCCCCACCGAGCCCGCCCCCCACTCCAACGGCAGCCAGGGCACCCGCACCAACTCCGAGATCAGCGACGCCGACTACCAGGCCGACTACCAGGGGGAGTACCACCACGAGTACCAGCCGCAGTACCAGGAGGAGTACCGGGGCCACTATGACCAGGGCATCGATTATTAGTTAGACCTCTGGAGCTCAGTGTTAAAGGAACAGCTCTGAGAGTCTGGGAGAGGCGAGAGCTCATGTTGCCAACAGTGATCGAGTTGAATGATCAGCCAATGATCAGCTAACAACAGAAAGATCAGTCCAGCAGCTGCTTCTGTTCACTGTGTATTATTAGCCTTTTGTAGCCAAGCTGTTCCTTTAAGAGATGAATGTCCTTATTTTTATTATTATTTTTATTTTTTTTGTCCTTTTTTTATTTCAACAGGGCAAGATTACTTTCCTTGCTGGCCTTCATGTGTTTTTTTTTTCTTCTTTATATCGAGGGAGCTTAATTTTTTTTTTTTTAATAATAATAATCATTCCTTTTTAGACTATCAGTATTTTTTTTTTGTTTTTGTTTTTTTTTTTATTTAGGATTTTTTTTTTTCTCATTATTATTTCAAAGCTTTAGAATATTTTTTTAGGTATGATACAATACAATGATACAGATATGCAACCACCCGGATCAAAATTAAAGCCCTAGCAACCAAAAGGAATACCATAGCAACACCCTAGCAACATCATACAACATAATACACACTTGAAACTATTAATGATACAGTTACAGTATAACATCTGCACCGACCTGTGATTGGTCATTTTGGAACGACCACCAGAGTCACCAAATCATGTTTCCACATTATTCCAGATGGTTGCAATAAAAATGGTTGGTTATAATCATTCCTTATTAAATTATGTTTTTATTTTATTATTATTTTTTAGGATTTTGTTTTATTTTTAGTTACACAGAAATCTGTCTTATTATTATCTCAAAGCTTTAGAACCTTTTTTAGGTATGATACAATACAATGATGCAGATATGCAACCACCCGGATCAAAATTAAAGCCCTAGCAACCAAAAGGAATACCATAGCAACACCCTAGCAACATCATACAACATAATACACACTTGAAACTATTAATGATACAGTTACAGTATAACATCTGCACCGATCTGTGATTGGTCATTTTGGAACTTCCAAAGTTTCCACATTATTCCAGATGGTTGAAAATAAAATTGGTTGGTAAAATGTCGTTTTTAATCAGCATTCCTTTTAGATTATCAGTATTTTCTCTTTTTTATTTAGGATTTTTTAGGTACACAGAGAACTGTCTTATTGTTGTTATTTTAAGGCTTTAGAATCTTTTTTGGTACTTTTTAAATGACCATTTTTAAAGACGTGTGTGTTTTTTTAAGGCTGAGCATAATGACCGATAGCCATAGCACTATCTATTGAGCCTTTATCTAGACTCTCTCTCCTTTTTTTCTCTCTCTCTCTTTCTCTCTCTCTCTCTCTCTGTCTCTCTCTCTGTTTGTTGTGCTGAAATCCTTGAACTTGACCACAGCGGTGGGAGGGGTGAGAGCAGCTATTCCCAAAAGGTTGTGTAGTTCCCAGGCTAGGCCAAGGACCAGACTGTTGCTGTTTTAGAGTAGTTTTAAAGTACAAACCCTGTTTTTAACCCTGTAAATTCTACACTTTTAAAGGAGAACCCTGGTCTGAAATTGACCTGAGGTGTAGTGAACCATGGTGACTAGTAGGAACTTTTGTTGAATAGCTCACCTCTGTTTTTCTTTAGCATGCTGAAATACAGCACTTTTAGCTGATGCTCCCAACAGGCTTACAATTCAAGCAATAGGGGCATAAAGTTATTTATGCAAAGAAATTGCTATTTTTACACAGTTAGCATCAAGCTAACTAGGCACTGAAAGCTTTGAAAGAGCACAGATGATTATAGTTTGGTTCAAAAGTGCCTAATAATAATTTTCAGCATGGGCAACTCTATGCCCCTATCACTTGCATTGTAAGCCTGTTGGGAGCCTCAGTTAAAAGCGATGTATTTCAGAATGCTGAGGAAAAATGGAGGTGAGCTATTTTACGTACGTTTGTACTCTTTTTCATGTTTCACTACAACCCAAGTCCATTTCACACCAGACTTCTCCTTTAAAAGAAGAGATTAAGCCAGGTTTCGGACTACACAGCTTAATCAGTGGAAATTCAGTACTTTTATAGCAACACACAAATTACTTCAGTACTCCAGAGTATCACAATACCCAAATTCAGTACTCAAGTAGTTAAATCTACGCATGCTTGTACACTCCTTCTTGCACTTCTTGCTACTCCCATTTCTGGTTAAGCCACACCCACTGTAATATTTAATAAGAATTCATACTGAAGTCAAGATATGTTTGTAGCTATGAGAGAGTATGGAAAGAGGAAATTTTGAAACAAAGCTCAGCCCTGCAGATGACTCCTTAAATAAAAATAAAAAAGGCTTAAATTTGTTAACCTTTTATAAACAAACAAAAAAATAAAATCTGTGCAGATTTAATGTGCATTTATTGCTTGTGCCATATTACCACTGTTTTAGAAACCCTGCCCATTGCTTTGTCCTCATGTATTTATTGCCGTTGTCTGTCAATAGAGACCTGCAGTCCTGTTGAGTAATTTTTTATGAATAAATTTTTACATTTCAAATATTTCCTCTGTTGTCTTCAGTGGTAAATCACAATAAATCACAAACTTTCAATGGTGGTACTAGTGCATCTCAAAAAATTTGAATATCATTGAAAAGTTACTTTATTTCAGTAATCCAGTTCAAAATGTGAAACTCATATAATATAGATGTGTTACACACAGAGTGATCTATTTAAGTGTTTATTTATTTTATTGTTGATGATTTATGGTTTACAGCCAATAAAATAAAATAAAAATCAGTGTCTCAGAAAATTAGAATATTATATAAGACCAGTTGGTAAGTTTTAGCAGTGTGAGCAGTGTGCAAAGTCCTGCTGGAAAATGAAATCCGCATCTCTATAAACTTAAACATAACTTTAGACTTGATAATAAAACACAGTGGATCAACACCAGCAGATATCAGACATGACTCTCCAAACCATCACTGATTGGTGGAAACTTCACACTAGACCTCGAGCAGTTTGGACTGTGTGTCTCTCCACTCTTCCTCCAGACTCTGATTCCTTGATTCAAAAATTTCAGTCATTTTCAGTCAAAAGATCAGTCAATCAGAAAACGTTCAAGAACATTGAAAGTATCCTCAAGTGCAGTCACTTTAAAGACCATCAAAAACATTATGATGATGGAACTGGCACTCATTAGGGCTGAGCCAGTAAAGGAAGATGAAGAGTTTCCTCTGTTGCACAGGATAAGTTCATCAGAGTTACCAGCCTCAGAAACTGCAAGTTAACAAACAGCTCCCCAGATAAGTTATGCTGGATCAGATACAGCAGTGCTGCTGGAGTTCTTAAACACTGTATTCACTCAATTCTTTAATACAAATTAAAGCACTTTTTTCGTCCATTTTCTGAAGAGGACGTCATTGCAGAGAAGTCTTTTTTGATGTAAAAAAGGATCTGCTCAGAGGAGATGAGCTTTCCTGGAAACGATTGGCTCCTGCTTCTGGACCAATCGCCTGGAGTGTTTCTGAATGCAGCCTTATTATATGAGAAGCCAAAAGCTTCAGTGTGTCCACACACACACACATATAAACACATACACACACACAGAACAGCAGGCTGATCCTGGTTCAGCGGTTCCGGGTCTCAGGACAGAGACTGGTCTTGCCCCGAGGGTTGGTGAAAAAGCCCCGTGGCTCAGAGTTTGCCCCTCCCTCCTCGCTATTCGGGCAGAGTATAATCCTGGCTTTGTGTTGCTCAGGAATTCAGGCTGATAATACAGCTCTCAATTAGAGCACAGCCCGTTGCCTAGCGCATGGTGTCCTAGCAACATGTCCTTTCTGTGGACACCAGTGGGAACCTGTGGGCCTCATCAGAGTCCTTATAGAAGAGTCTCTTCACCCTGACGCCATCTTTGCAAAGCTACTGGGCAGATCTACCCACTACAAAACACCCTTCTTCCATCTGTTGGGAAGCATTACCATTTTGCCACATCAGGAGGGTAAAGACTAGCACATGCCTCCTCCGACACATGTGAAGTCAGACTTTGCCTCTTTTCTAACTGCTGCTGATGCTGTAGCATTACCGATTAGCATCACAGCGCTAACGCTCGGAGGAAAGCGCAGCGACTCGGTTCTGATACATCAGCTCACAGACGCAGCCTTGTGCTGATCCACATCACCCTTTGGAGTAATGAAGGGAAAGAGCGCCATCTACTGTACCCACCCAGAGAGAGAGCAAAGCCAACTGTGCTCTCTCAGGGCTCCAGCAGCTGCATGATGGCAAGCTGCATAACCAGGATTCGAACCAGCGATCTCCCGATCATAGCGATCAGCTCTTTAGATCACTAGACCATTTGGCACCCCTAAAAAAACATTTTAACAACATACTATACATCACTAATACAACAGAATAACAAAACCTTCTGAACTTTGTAGTATTTTATTACATAATGCACAGATTCACCCCTCCCCCTTGATATGGAGATCGGTGCAAGCGCAGTAGCCAGAACAAGCCAAAAAAAAATGTTTTTTTGTGCACTATTGAGCCAAATGCTACAAAAAAAAAAACTGTTCATAAGTTGTATAAGAGTGTATCAGTGATGTAAATATGTTACTAAAATGATATTTAGACCTTTAGTTTAGAGTATTTTACTCTCTCCCCTTTTAAACAAATGGAAGGCTGGTCTATTATGAGTGGGTAAAACTGCCCGGGGGTGTTGCAAAGATGGTGGCTGAGTGAATTGGATGATTTTGGTATTGGGCATAATACATCAGTATTTTTTTGTGTTTAATTTAGAGTTAAATGCAAGATTAATTACAAGTTAGTAGAGTATTATTAAATAATTTGGAATACATATATTTTTGACAAACAAAGCTCTTTGTTGGAGACTAAAAATAACATTTGCCTTTAACGAAAGTCAGTCTAAAAAATATTTTACTTCAAGAAAGTTTGAAAAATCTGAAGAACAATTGACAAATTCACATTATGGAGAAAAATGAAAATTGACAAAAATGGAAAACAAAGTAGAAGAGTGATGAAATAAAGTATAAACATGGAGCTACATGAAATAAAAAGGTACAATAATAGTTATAAAATAATTAAAAGTACTTATGACTCTAATAAGCATTTTTTAAGTGGATATGTAATGTATCAATTAATTATTAACTCTTACCAAGACATTATTATACAAGTTTTGAAGTTTTTAACAGCTCAATACTGAGCTTTATATGAGCTTTATACCTTATATATCCCATGCCCGACATTAGGCATGGTGTCAATAGGTTCATATTTAACTGAGGGTCCAGATAGTTCTATTCTATTAGCAAAACCTCTATTTAACAGGGACTAGACAGGCTGCATGTGCATATTGTGCGCAACATTAATATCCTGGGATATATATATATATATATATTTATATATTAATTAGAAAGGGTGTTCACTGGTATTTGGACATATAGTGTAATTAATTAAAGTTTATTAAAGTCTAGCACAGTCTCTGAATGCTAACAGACAAAAACACATTGAACTGAGTGTAATTACACTGTGTGATTTATCTCTGTAGAGAGTTTCATCAGTGCACAGCTCAGAGCATGGGGTAATAAATGGAGAAATAGTTCAGTTCTGGGAGCATCTGCTGAATAAATCACATCTGAATAAATGTGAGGAGCACTCATCAGTGTCTGGAAAAACACTCAGAGTGAGCTCAGCTCTGACTCAGATTCACAATTAGGCCTAGTTTCTGCTCAGCTAGACCAAGTCTGGACCAAGCTTCATGTGATTCTTACATTTTATAATGTACATCTAGTACACTGAGGAACTGTTCATCATCATCAGCAATGCTGTCAGTTCAGCAAGATGCCTATAGGTGTTGTGCTGAATTCTGCCACCCTGTCAAAATCAGATTCTCTTCAAGTGCAGGTGAGTCCTACTGCATATTATGGGATTACAGTGTAGGTGACATAAGAAATAAATACAGAACGTTTAGAACATTTGAGAGTATTTGTAGATTATTTGTAGCATATCTGTAGAGTAATGTTTAGAGTACAGAGTATTTGTAGAGTATCTGTAGAATATTTGTAGAGTATCTGTAGAGTATTTGTATAGTTTCTGTAGAGTATTTGTAGTTTACAGTATCTGTAGAGTATCTGTAGAGTATTTGTAGAGTATTTGTATGTGAGGAGCTGTTCAGGGAGTGAACTCTGAGGGAATGTGGTGGGGTGGTATCTGTAGAGTATCTGTAAAGTATTTGTAGATTATCTGTAGATTATCTGTAGAGTATTTGTAGATTATCTGTAGATTATCTGTAGAGTATTTGTAGAGTATTTGTATGTGAGGAGCTGTTCAGGGAGTGGACTCTGAAGGAATGTGGTGGGTGGTATTTGTAGAGTATTTGTAGAGTATCTGTAGAGTATCTGTAGGGTATTTGTAGAGTATCTGTAGAGTATTTGTAGAGTATTTGTATGTGAGGAGCTGTTCAGGGAGTGGACTCTGAGGGAATGTGGTGGGTGGTATTTGTAGAGTATTTGTAGAGTATCTGTAGGGTATTTGTAGAGTATCTGTAGAGTATCTGTAGAGTATTTGTAGAGTATTTTGTATTTGAGGAGCTGTTCAGGGAGTGGACTCTGAGGGAATGTGGTGGGGTGGTATCTGTAGAGTATCTGTAAAGTATTTGTAGATTATCTGTAGATTATCTGTAGAGTATCTGTAAAGTATTTGTAGAGTATCTGTAGATTATCTGTAGAGTATTTGTAGAGTATTTGTATGTGAGGAGCTGTTCAGGGAGTGGACTCTGAGGGAATGTGGTGGGTGGTAATTGTAGAGTATTTGTAGAGTATCTGTAGAGTATCTGTAGGGTATTTGTAGAGTATTTGTAGAGTATTTGTATGTGAGGAGCTGTTCAGGGAGTGGACTCTGAGGGAATGTGGTGGGTGGTAATTGTAGAGTATTTGTAGAGTATCTGTAGAGTATTTGTAGAGTATTTGTAGAGTATTTGTAGAGTATTTGTATGTGAGGAGCTGTTCAGGGAGTGGACTCTGAGGGAATGTGGTGGGTGGTATTTGTAGAGTATCTGTAGGGTATTTGTAGAGTATTTGTAGAGTATTTGTAGAGTATTTGTATTTGAGGAGCTGTTCAGGGAGTGGACTCTGAGGGAATGTGGTGGGTGGTATTTGTAGAGTATCTGTAAAGTATTTGTAGATTATCTGTAGATTATCTGTAAAGTATTTGTAGAGTATTTGTAGAGTATTTGTATGTGAGGAGCTGTGGCGGGTTCAGGGAGTGGAGGGAATGTGGTGGGGTGGTTGGGATCCAGCTGTGGCTGCAGTAAATGAGTGGATTTGCTTTTTACTCACTGATGAAAATTTTCCACTTGTGGCTCAAAGAGAATTCCTCACAGAGCACAGCTGCTGAAAGACCTCTCTCTCTTTCTCTCTCTCTCTCTCTCTCTCTCTCTCTCTCTCTCTCTCTCTATCTCTTTTTCTTTCTCTCGGTCACCAGCATTCAATACTGACTGTTAGTTTTCTCCGTTTACACGCAGGGATTTCTCTAGATTCTCTGAATGTGTTGAAATTATTATGTTCTGTAGATGATGGCATTTCTAAAGTTTTATGTTACAAAAGACTTTATGTCCACAATTATTATCAGTTACTTTTTTTTAGCCTTTTTGAGGTGTGTTTCTTCCAAAATGTACTAAGAGGAGTACACCGCACATTGCATATTATCTCTATGAATCAAAGGAGCAGTTTCAGTGGCTAGTTTCTGTCACAGAGCTTTTCTACAGACAGACTCAGGAGGTCCTTTGTCCCGAGAGCCATCAGACTCTTTAACTCCTCCCAGTGGACCCGGAGGAAAGAGAACTCTATACCCTGGGACTTTATTGACATTTTACTGTACATCCTGTACATTTGCAATGCTGAACACTTTACACTTTACTGTAAATCCTGTAAATCTAAAATATGGGTCTATGAGATTTGCAAATCATTGCATTTTTGTTTTTATATACATTTATCGACATTTTACACAATCTATTAAAACCGTACTTACAGTCCATTAAGATCAGTAAGATATAAGCATTAAAAATGCAGGCCAGCCAGGAGTGCTAAACAAGGAAGTGACTTAAATTTGATTTAATAATTTAATTCAGAGAGATTAACTGAACATATTTTTATTATTTTATTACCTAATTTGTATTTTTATTTAAGTCTCTGAATTTGGTCACATTCTGCTACGTGTCTCCTGATGTCTCCTGTTAAATTGAGTTAAGTTGAAAACAGGAGGCTCTTTGACGTTTCAGTGGAAGTCAACGTGCATCAATAAACATGCTCTGCTTCAGAAAGACCAAAATAAATCATGCGGATGGACTTCATAGGAAGACAGACTTTACAGCTTTATAGGAAACGATGGGCTGAAGGATTTTGTCAGAATTGAGTTAGATGTAATTGCCTGATGCTCTTTGAATCAGGCTTATCTACACTTCGAGTTGACGTCACATCAAAAATGTCATGATTTATAACTTTGGCCTTGAGCTTCACAACTGAAACAGAAAGAAAACTCTTGATTAAATGATGAAAAAGTCCTGGATAGAGAAAAATCTAGGGCTGTCAACTTTAAATCATTAATGAATTTGATTAATTTGTAATCAGTAACGAGACCACTTCAGTTTCTGAATCAGTTTCTCTGATTTTGCTATTTATAGGTTTATGTTTGAGTAAAATGAACATTGTTGTTTTATTCTATAAACTACAGACAACATTTCTCCCAAATTACAAATAAATATATTTTAGTCATTTAGAGCATTTATTTATAAAAAATGAGAAATGGCTGAAATAAAAAAATAGATGCAGAGCTTTCAGACCTCAAATAATGCAAAAAAAAAAAAAAACAAGTTCATATTCATAAAGTTTTAAGAGTTCAGAAATCAATATTTGGTGGAATATCCCTGGTTGGTTTTTAATCACAGTTTTTATGCATCTTGGCATCATGTTCTCCTCCACCAGTCTTACACACTGCTTTTGTATAACTTTATGCCACCCCCCCCCCAACAAAAAAAAACACACACACATCCCACAGCTAAGTGTAGCATTTATTAGCTTCCACAGGACATGACAAAAGTCATGGCACACAATGCAAGTGATGTAAAGTTCTAAAACAGAACGCTAACATGGTGAAACAGATTATATTTTATAATATATATATATATATATTTAAATATACTGTATGTTAATCTGTTTATTAGGAGAAGTGTGCTGGATATGTCTTATCTGACGGCTCCCCCTGCTGTTCACATTTACACTTACACTATATGTCCAAATGTTTGTGGACGCTCTCTGCTAGTAAATCATTCATTTAGCTACATTAAAGGAGAACTTTAACAGTTTGTCCAAACACCCTTCAGACTGGGTGACACGGGGCATAATTTACCCTGATAAATCACTTTTTACACCGATATCCAGCTCAAAGTGGCTATTATTATAGTTATTTTCAGTTCAGTGATGGCGACGCACAGAGCTGAAGCTAGTGTTATACACACTAAGAAAAGTAAGTACAGATTTGTTCCTAAAAGAGTACAAAGCTTGTCGCTGGGGCTGTACCTTATATTGAGGTACAAAAAAGTACCTTTCAGTGAAAGTCCTTTTTTGTACCCATGTTTTTTGTGCCAGTAAAGATTATAAAGATTATAAACATTATCATCAACTAAATATGGCTCAAAAACTTCCAAATGAAAAATGTGCAATTAAAATATATATAGTTTATTAGAATGCAGATTGTACCTTTTGGCTGCAGGTTAAATGGTACAAATCTGTACTTATTGCTGTTAGATGTTGCTTTGTACTTCAGAGGGAACAAATCTGACCCTGTAAAGACCAGTATTGTACCTTTGAGGGTACAATTACAAAGAATGTACCTTTGAGTACAAAAAAGTACTCGTATCGTACCTCTGTTTTTTAGAGTGTAGGATGTAAACAGTGTTTTTAATAAGCTTTTTGTGCACTTTTTTAACTTATTAATGCCTGGTTTTAAATGTCAGGGCTCTCCGAATTCTAGCAAGAAGGTGTGGAGCTACTTTTAGCTACTGGATAACAGTGAAAAAAGTGATTTATCATCTCAGATCATCTCAGTCCTCAGACCTGAATATTATTGAAAATCTGTGGTGTGATTTAAAGCTTAAATCTGTTCATGATCAGAAACCTGCATCAAACCTGACTGAACTGGAGAAGTTTTGATGTTTTGTAAAGAAGAATTAACCAAAATACCTTCAACCAGAAGCTTCAAAAACAGACTCTCATTAGAAGCTATAAGAAGAGTTTAGAGGCTGTCATTTGCACAATTTTTTCAGCTTAATATAATTTAGTTTAAATAATTATTTCACACTTTCTGTAAATCCTATAAACTTCATTTCACTTCTCAAATATCACTGTGTTCATCTGTTATACGATATATTTAACTGAAATTACTGATCTGAACAACCAATGATTTATAAAGGAAAATCGGTACCACTTTAAAATAAGACTACCTTTATAAAGGGTTTATAAATGGTTTAGTTTATGAATGGTTACTAATTAGGTTGTAAATGCCTTAAAAATCATTAATTATCAGTTATAACACATACGTAGAAATGTACGTAGACCTGTTGTTTGCCAAATAGTGAACCCACAGCCACATAACTGATTATTAATGATTTTTAAAGCATTTACAACCTAATTAGTAACCATTAATAAACTAGTTGTAAACCATTTATAAACCCTTTATAAAGGTAGTCTTATTTTAAAGTGGTACTAAAATCATAAAATCATGAAAATGATCAGAAGTGCCCAAACTTTTTCATATCACTGTCTATATTTAGCTCTCTTGGAAATGAGTGAGCTGGTAGATGGTGCGCTAAACCCACAGGTGAGCAGAAAAAAAAGAACTAAACCCTCTTCCTCCTCTTCCTCCTCCTCCTCTTTGATCATATGATGAAGGGGAGGAGTCACAGGAGAAATGAAACTAGGGCTTTTGTCCACAATCTGACAGCAATGCAGCCGAAAGCTCAAACAAAAGAGCTGAAAGGCAGGTTCAGAGGCGTCCGTGTGCTGCAGCAGTAAAAGTGGGTGATATTTTTTGTGACTTGTGAAACTAATCGTTGGTATTTTCAGTGAATTTCCTTCTGCTGAGTCATTCTGCACTCTGTACTGTCTCTCTGCTCTGTGCTGCTGCTGGAAACAGATCAGTGTCATGAGTAGTAGCTTTTTTTAAAGTGGCTTTTAAAGGGATTTATCGTCCTGTTATGAGTGATACTGTATGTTACAGGTGCTTAACTTCGCTTATTAATATCCAGGCTCCCACTCAGTTGATCAAACTTTTTGTTTCAATGCTTTTCTGTTTGCACACCGGGGATCAGGAAATGGAGCACCTCTGATTAAGATCTCTGATAGAGATCTTAATCTTCACCAGTAATCTTAAATTTCATTTATAATCTACAGTTGCAAGATAAAGTATGTGACCCTTTTTGGGGACTTTGGGATTATACTTGGATTTCTGCATAAATTACTCATTAAATATGTTCTGATCTTTATCTTCAAGTCGCAACAACAGACAAACACAGTCTGCTTAAACTAAAACCACACAATAAATCAAAATATATGTTTGCATGGTTTTACACAGAGGGGGGGACAGGGCTTGACTGGGGCAAAAAATCGGCCCTGGCATTTTTGGTGTAAAGGAGGAAGAAATATATTTGAAGTCACGGGCCACAGACTCCGTAATAAAACAAATAATGAAATATACCACTTTAAATAATACTTTTTCCTGATTATTTCATTTACACACCATTTTACTTGACTTACTCTCTTTATCTTTGACAGTGTTGTGTAAACTAAGATTTTTCCAATTGATTTTATATTTTTATGATGTCTCTTAATATTAAACTCCTTAATTACGGCAACTTTTAGACTCTTTGGCCCGTTTTTCTGCGTTAGAAATGCGCACCCTCTCCGCTTTTAGACTCTTTGGCCCGTTTTTCTGTGCTAGAAATGCGCACTCTCTCCGCTTTTAGACTCTTTGGCCCGTTTTTCTGCGCTAGAAATGCGCACCCTCTCCGCTTTTAGACTCTTTGGCCCGTTTTCTGCACTAGAAATGCGCACCCTCTCCGCTTTTAGACTCTTTGGCCCGTTTTTCTGTGCTAGAAATGCGCACTCTCTCCGCTTTTAGACTCTTTGGCCCGTTTTCTGCACTAGAAATGCGCACCCTCTCCGCTTTTAGACTCTTTGGCCCGTTTTTCTGTGCTAGAAATGCGCACTCTCTCCGCTTTTAGACTCTTTGGTCCGTTTTTCTGCGCTAGAAATGCGCACCCTCTCCGCTTTTAGACTCTTTGGCCCGTTTTTCTGCGTTAGAAATGCGCACCCTCTCCGCTTTTAGACTCTTTTGCCCCGTTTTTCTCCGTTAGAAATGCGCACTCTCTCCGCTTTTAGATTTTTTGGCCTGTTTTTCTGCGTTAGAAATGCGCACCCTCTCTGCTTTTAGACTCTTTGGCCCGTTTTTCTGTGCTAGAAATGCGCACTCTCTCCGCTTTTAGACTCTTTTGTTCCGTTTTTCTGCACTAGAAATGCGCACTCTCTCTGCTTTTAGACTCTTTGGCCCGTTTTTCTGTGCTATAAATGCGCACTCTCTCCGCTTTTAGACTCTTTGGCCCGTTTTTCTGTGCTAGAAATGCGCACTCTCTCCGCTTTTAGACTCTTTTGTTCTGTTTTTCTGCACTAGAAATGCGCACTCTCTCTGCTTTTAGACTCTTTGGCCCGTTTTTCTGTGCTATAAATGCGCACTCTCTCCGCTTTTAGACTCTTTGGCCCGTTTTTCTGCGCTAGAAATGCGCACTCTCTCCGCTTTTAGACTCTTTGGCCCGTTTTTCTGTGCTATAAATGTGCACTCTCTCTGCTTTTAGACTCTTTGGCCCGTTTCTGACACCTAGCGTTCAAACTTTGAATCTCACATTATAAAAACCTGCTTAACAGCGGGCCAACTTTCATTCTATTTCTAAAATACCTCGTGGGCCGCTCCAAAAAAGCTCTAACTGGACCGAACTGAATTCTAATCAAATACCCCTGCCCTAAACTATTTAAAAATATAAGAGCACTAATTTAGAATTAATCCTTTTCCCCATAAAAAGGGGAGCCAGGGGGAGCACTATGCTACTGGATTTAGTCAATCTAGGGGGAACTTTATTAAGTTTTTCATCCACAGTTTTACAAAGCATGAAGGAAAGTGGCTGTGCCCCTCACCCCGTCCCTGCGTCCGCCAAAACCTCTGATTCTCTGTATTCTGAGTGATCACAGGATTCTTGAGATGAGTCAAAGGCCGAACCAGTTTACTGGCAGTGTGAATCGTAGATAATTAAGCCCTGATGAAACCTCACACCTTTCCTTCCTGACTGAATAAAACCCGGTGTGTGTTTTATTGAAGAAAAGTATGTGAGACGGATGAGACGATGGAAGATTCACACACCCTTCAGGATGAAGATGCATCCACAGGACACAGGTAATTTAATTTGTATTAAATATTTTTAAAAAATATATAGCTTGAATAATCTATTATGCTTATTACGCTTCATAATCATGAAAAAAATACTTTTTTATTCCTCACCCCAAAACCCCATGTTAACATTTATTAAGGCACTAAAATCTCTTGTGCACAGAGACTTGTGCACAGGTAACCAAAACAAATGTTTATTAATTTAAATCATCAAACAGATCATTAATCATCTGCTCGATCAGCTTAACCATAACACTTACACTCACCCTCCGCACTCCATACTGCAGTTTTTTTTTATTTCCATTGCATGGGGAGGATATATTTATATGTATATTTACATGTATATGTATATGAATAGCATGTGTGTAATATTTTATATTTCATATTGACCTTTTCATTTCATAAAAAGTGTTCTAAATCACATTAAATTAGTAAATATTAGCTGTTACTTTGCCTTAATGGCTGTAGTACTAATCTACTATTTTTCCAGTGCAGTGGGCGGGGTCAAGTTACTGTTTCATTGGTTTATAAACTTGTTCATTGGCTGATTCATGCTCTACTCTGATGGACAACAGCTTTTAAATAGTGTTAACAATAAAGACAATACATGATGTCCATTGTAATGGATGCAGAGTCTGAAAGGGTTAAATATATTTGGTGTGTATAGGTTTTATTTAAATAATGCGATATGTGGTTTTAGTTAAAGTGCCTTTTTTTGCAGGATATGTGAGGTTATGTGAACCGGCCTAGTCTCCAAAATTGTGTTTTAGAAATTGGAAAAAAAAAACTAACAAAAAAAAAAAAGGATTCTGATAATAATCATAAATAAATCACATACAGTACTATTGTAATTAATACATTTTTTTATTAAGAGACTAATATATATATTTTTTTAATTTAATTAAAGAATAAAGAATCTAAAACTGATTCTTTACTTATATTTTAGTATCTATAATTGAAAGCTTAGTCTTAATAGATTTACTTCACTGCTGTTTTGCATTTTTATGTAAATTTCTGCAGGGAAGAACCTGGCTCTCCTGTACCGAGCTGTGCATCGATGCGCAGTAACAGCTCAATGAACCGGCCAATCATATTTCAGGGGAAAAACCCATCCATTTTCAGGTAAGTCTGTGCTAATATAGCATAGATATGTAAAGCAGATATACAGAGTCACCTTTTATGAATAGTATTTCTATTTATTCTAATATTAGTATGAGTTTTACTGAATCAATTAACACTTACTGCATTTATAAGGTCATAACTGTGTTGCAAATTAAAAAATATAAAATATGAATAAATAACTGCTATAGACTAAAAATCTCCCCCTGTCATAAATAAACTGTATATCTCAGCTACAACACTAGACTAGTTTATTATAACTGCACCTTTATTCACTCTAAACATTAGAAACTATTGTACAAGACACTCACACACGTCAGATCAAATTTCTTAGTCGATTCTAGACTTCTCTATTACAATTCAACCCTTTTAGAATTATTATTATTATTGTTTACTGAATTTTCTCCAGAAATGGAAAAAAATGTCTTAATATATTTACACCACAGATACCATTAGATGAATAAATAAATGTATGTGTATATATATATATATATATATATATATATATATATATATATATATATATATATATATATATATATATATATATAAATAATAATTATTATTTTATTTATTGATGGAAAAAAGCTATCAAAACAAACCTGTCCCTATGTTAAAAAAGAAATCACCTAAATAGAACCTGTCTGACAACCCCGATAAACACAGATAAAAGATCTCGAAAAAATAACACATAATCTAAAGAAATTCAAAAACAGATAAGAAAACAAAGTCATTGATCATCTATCAGTCTGAAAAAGGTTATAAAGTCATTTCAAAAGCTTTGAGACCCCAGAGAACCACAGTGATTCACTATTATTCACTAATAAAAAAAAAACATGGAACACTGGTGAACCTTCCCAGGAGTGACCGGCCGACCGAACAAAATTACTCCAAAAGGGCATGAAGAACTCATCCAGGAGGTCCATAAAAAAGAACCCAGAACTACATTTAAAGAACTGCAGGATCTCACTAAAGCCTCAGTTAAGATCAGAGTTAATAATTCAATAATAGATTCATAGAATCTTTCAGTTTTTTTCCTATAATAAATCAAATGATTATTTAAAAACTTCTTTTTGTATTTACTCAGGTTATATTAATGACTGTTAATGAGTTGTTTACTAGGCAAGGCAGTTTTATTTGTACAGCATCTGTCTCTTTCACAGTGGTAAAGTGTTACACAAAAAAAAAGAAATCAATTTCTGCAATGAAGATAAATTATTTAAAAAAGAATTTGTTTATAAAACACATTAACAATGAAACTTGCACAAGCCTGACATTAAAATGTCAGAAAAGCTGTTAACCTCTCTCTTCCTCAGGGGACTGTCCCTGTAGTTTAAATGTAGGTCAGATTATAAATCTACATTCATGAACACCAACGAGACCGTGACCCTTCAATTCCCCACATGGGAAAACAATATGTAAACATTCAACTAACATTTAACCACACGTCTATTAAATGCAATTGAAGTGAGGGGAAAAAATAAATTATACTCTAGTGAATGAAACCCAACATCCAGCTCTAACCCAAACTCTAATCTTAACATTTAAGCTTAGGGTTGAGTTTATATTTATATTTAGGTTTAGTTTTAAGGTTTAGGTTAGGGGTAGGTGTAGGGTTTGGTTTGCGATTAAGGTTAGGTTAAGGTTTAAGGTTAAACATTTTATGTTAAGGGTTAGATTTAAATTTAAGATTAAGGTTTTGTTTTACATTTAAGGTTATGGTTAAGTTTAGAGTTAGATTTAAAGTTAAGGTTAGTTTTAGATTTAAGGTTAAGGTTTGGTTGAGGGTTAGATTTAAGGTTATGGTTAAGTTTTTTTTTTTTTAGATTTAAGATTCAGATTTCCTTTAGGGTTAGATTTAAGGTTTAGGTTAGTTTTAGATTTAAGGTTATGGTTAGGTTTAGGGTTAGATTTAAAGTTAAGGTTAGTTTTAGATTTAAGGTTAAGGTTTGGTTTAGGGTTAGATTTAAGTTTTGTTTTAGGTTTAGCGTTAGATTTAAATTTAAGGTTAAGATTAGATTCAGATTTAAGATTCAGATTTCCTTTAGGGTTAGATTTAACGTTTAGGTTAGGTTTAGGATTAGATTTAAATGTAAGGTTAAGGTTTTGTTTTAGATTTAAGGTTATGGTTAGGTTAAGTGTTAGATTTAAGGTTTAGGTTAAGGTTTTGTTTTAGATTTAAGGTTAAGGTTAGGTTTAGGGTTAGATTTAAAATATAGATTAAGGTTAGGTTTATGGTTAAGGTTTAGGTTTAGGTTTAGTTTAGGGTTTAGGTTTAAGATTTATGTTAGATTTTATGTTTAGGTTAAGGTGTAGGTTTAGTTTAAGGTGAGGGGAAGGTTCTTGGGTGAATTCATGTTGAGGTTAGGTTTACATTTAGGGTTAGATTTACATGTTAGGTTTAGATTTAAGGCTTAGTTTAGGGTAAGGTTTAGGTTAAGGTTTTAGGTTGATGGTTGAGGTTAGGCTTATAATTAGGGTAGAGTTTGGTTCTGGAGAATCAGTTTTATTTAATCGAGGGTTAAGTTACATTTAATAGACATTAGTTAAATGTTAGTTCAGCATCTATGGGGCATCTATAATGGACCACTCAAATAACGAGACGCCATTTTTCTTTTTAATTTTAATTAGTTCAGCTGTGTGTCTTTAAAGAGTCGTCAGTCTATGGATTTTCCGCTCTCATTTAAGGACAAACCGTTATCTTCTGGAGAAGAGTAAGAGGAAAAGTTCCAGCCATGCATCATGATTATTTTATTCATGTTTATTGATATCATTAAGTCATACAGTGTCAGAGACCACATAAACACGTTTATTAGACATTAATAACATCTGTTCCCCATGTTCCTACAGACCTGCAGTCCATCAGAACAGACCAGTCCCTTTACCATCCAGCCACGTCTCCATCAAGAGTCATCAATCTATGGATCCTCCAATCACCATTAAAGATAAACCTTTACCTTCTGAATCCAGGTCAGATTTCGGGCCCGATTTTAGTGATCTATATCGCTCTGGTCAATTCCAGATCATGCAGCTGGATTTAGGGCGTGTCTGTGTGTCTTTGGTATCGTGAGGGCAAAAAAACGCTTTGCGCAGCTCGAAACGTGCAAAAGGCATGAACTAATTATCTTAATTAATCATGGGTGTTGTTAATTTTGGACATAAGGTAAAATAAACCAATCAGTGAGTCACCTGCTAATCATTCTCTTTAAGAGGCGGGTGAGCTCTGACTTTGGCGCGTTTGTATCTTAACAGCGCGGCGCTTTTACAGACAGATACTGATCTGCATGTTCACACTGTGAAGATACACCAGCAGCATGTTATTTTATTCTTTATTCTGTTTATTGTTGAGTTAAAATTCAGGTTTGAGCTCTGCAGTTTTATTGCAGGAATATAGGCCCCTAAGACACTTTTAGCAAAAGTAGTTTTATCATAAAAAGCATAGTTTTAGTAAATATAGTGTGAACAGAGTTGAATTGAACACTGTGTTAGATAACATGTGGTCTCACTCACTACAGTGTAAAAAAAACTCTACAACTAGAGTTAATATTTTATAGATAATTCCAGAGGTGGAAAGTAACTAATTACATTTACTCACATTACTGTAATTGAGTAGATTCTATAAGTAATTTGTAATTTAGTTTGTAAAGTAGTTTTTAAATGAGGTATTTTCACTTTTACTCACGTTCATTTTGAAGTCATTTACTTCACTACATTGGAAAACTCCCCGTTACTGAGTAAAAAATAAAATGCTGGGTAAAAAACTAATTGTTTGAATTAAAAAAAAAGTTGAGTTTTGTTCTCCATGGCAGCGCAGCTGAACTTCTCCATGCAGTGTTTATTACGGTTGGCGGGAGAGACGCTGTGTGAATCAGCTGTGCTTGGGGGAACCAGTGTTCTGTCGAGATATGCTACCCATCGATATGTGCTTCTTTACGGGACTGTGCATGCGCCGACCAACAGTTTTTTTTGTATGTTTTCATGTTTTTCATGATAATTCCTTAAGTTTTTATTGGGAACATTAAACAATCTGCTTAAATGTTATAAAAACATGTAAATATCAGTTAAAGCATATCAATGGCAAGTTAAAAAAAAACGGTTTATAGTCTATATATACCTATATGACCTTAACTTTTTAACTTTTTAATAGTACAGAAAAAAAATGGATCATAGAAACCTTTACCACTTGTTCTTGAAAATGTTTTATGGGGTGGTCTGAACAAATACTGCCTGAAAGGTCCAAATTATTTAATTAAATAATTATTTAATTTATGATTTATACTTTTTTACATCAAATAAATAAAAGTAACTATGTAACCTTTACTCAAAGTAAATTTTAAATTCAGTACTTTTTACTTTTCCTCAAGTAGATTTTTAGCAGAATTTATTAGAATTTTAGCAAAGTAAAGGTGCTTTTGCTTAATTACAATTTTTCAGTACTTTTTCCACCTCATTACCCTTTTCCTAACACTCATCAGAGTTAACAGAATTTCAGTGTTCATTTTAATTTAATTAATTTCCTTTTGTATATTCATACTTTTGTTAACTTTGGTTAATTTTAAGCATTTGTTAACTTAAACCCTCTTACTTTTCCAAAACTATAAAAAAAGGACTCCCCCTAGAGTTCAGTAGAGTCCCTTATCCAACTTCCAACCCAACACCAAGAAGGTGAATTATGCTCCACCAGTGGAAGCACCACAACTTAATTCTATTTATTCAAAGAAATTCATATAACAAAGAATAATTGTCGCTGCAGAGCATGCTGGTAGTAGTGCGAAATTAAGAATTGAGCCTATGTCGATACTCCCAGGCAGTTTACTGTAATTTTATCACTGAGATTTTACTGTCTACATTCATGTTTACCTGCTGTTCTATTCTTTTTTTATCAATACTTCTCTACAGGGACTAGATCAGCTGTTTGTGTGTATTTGCAGATCTGTGTCAGCAATGGTTCCATCTTTATGTATCTGTTCCTACAGATCAGTCCCATCAGCTTCCAGCTGCGTGTCTTTGAAGAGTGATAAATCAATAGAGCCACCAATCTCCTTTCCTACCAACCCCAAACCATCTGGACAAGAGTAACAGTTTTATTCCCCAGACTATAAAAACACTTCTGCCTAAATAAGACCTAAAACATCATCCTGGCAAAACAAGCCCAAATCATGATACTACCACCACCACGCTTCACAGATGGGATAATGTTCTCATGCTGGAATGAAGTGTTTTCCTTTTTTGAGTTCTCTTTATCTACTTTTTGGATTTCTAATGATGAAAATGAAAATCTAATAATGTTTTAGGTCAAATTCATGCAGAAATATAGAAAATTCTAAAGGCTTTACAAACTTTGAAGCACCACTGTAGCAGCATAATGCAAAAAGAATATCTAATATGACAGATAAATGGGGGGAATGTGGGAGACAGATATACTGTTATGCTTATATTCATTTTAGATTTAATAAATGTACAATTTAAAATTCTTTCATTTAAATTATTTTTCATATATTGCAAAAAGAAACAGATAACCTATAATTAATCTAGATTATTTTTTTTATCTGATCTTCAGTATCATTTTATATTATATTTATAGAATTTTACCAATATACCAACTTTGGTTTCATATCTTTTTCAGGATGGCTGAGCTGAAACTCGTGGGGAAAACCAAGTCACCAAATATAGTCAAAACTGGAGGCGCTGTGGAACGGAGTATCAGTCTCAGTACTAGAGACTTTCTAAAGTAAGCTTCTGACTATTTCACAACAGAAATCAGTAAAAAGCTTCTAGACCAGCTAAACCATTAAACTAAATCTAATCAATAGGTAAACTGGCCAAGCTGAGTTTATTTTACTATTACTTATATTAAAAAAAAATACAGTAATAAGTGCTGAATGATCTCCCATGCAAAAACATAGTGCATCCGTCAAGAATGAAACGACCTCTATGGGGTGTGCAAAAAAAAAAGGATTTGGGGTTTGAACCTTTTTCCTTTGGCTGTAAAAGTTATTATTTTGTAGATACAAAGGTTTAAATAGAAAGTTTATTGTGTATGTTGTCATTGATACAAATACAAATGATTGAACAAATAAAATAAACTTTTTTTCAGGTTATTGTTGTGTGAAGATGAATCATATAAGAAATATAAATCCAGTCTGAAAGATCGCTTCCAGCGCTTATCTGACCAACTACCAAATAGCGGACAATCGACTCTTCTCGACGATATCTACACGGATCTGTACATTACCGAGGGCGACAGCGGAGAGGTGAATACTGAACATGAGGTGAGGCAGATTGAGATGGCTGCCAGAACGCAGCAGTTGATGGGGGACAAATCGATCAAATGCAACGACATCTTCAAACCCTTACCTGAGCAAGACAAGCTGATCAGAACCGTGCTGACCAAGGGAGTGGCTGGCATTGGAAAAACCGTCTCTGTGCAGAAGTTCATCGTGGACTGGGCTGAGGGGAAAGCAAATCAGGAAGTGCGCTTTATATTTCCACTTCCTTTCAGAGAACTGAACCTGATAAACGACCAGAGCTTCAGTCTGGAAGGTCTTGTTCATCGTTTTATTCCTCAACTGGAAAAGATGCCGTTTATCGACATCGCTGAACACGATATTGTATTTATCTTTGATGGCCTGGATGAATGTCGATCAGTTATGGATTTCAAAAACGACAAGATCATAAACGATGTGACTGATAGGACCACAGTGGACATGCTTCTGTCAAACCTAATCAAGGGTAATCTGCTTCCCAAAGCCAAAATCTGGATTACCTCCAGACCAGCAGCATCCAGTCAGATTCCAGTTGAATTTGTAAGTCAAGTCACAGAGATCCGGGGCTTCAATGACCCTCAGAAAGTGGAATACTTCCAGAAAAGGATCAGAGACCAAAGTCTGGCCAAGAAAACCATTGCACACTTGAAATCGTCTCGGAGCTTGTACATCATGTGTCACATCCCAGTCTTCTGCTGGATTTCAGCCACTGTTCTGGAGAGGATGTTGAGAGAAACCGAAGACGCTGCGATTCCCAAAACCCTGACCCAAATGTACACGCACTTCCTCATCATCCAAACAAGCATCCGAAAGGAGAAGTACTCACCGAGCGAAGACAAAGAAATCGACAAAGAGATGATCCTCAAACTCGGACATCTCGCCTTCAGACAGCTGATCAAAGGGAACCTGATCTTCTACGAAGAAGACTTGAGAGATTGCGCCATTGACGTCGAGGATGCCGTTGTGTACTCAGGAGTTTGCACGCAGATCTTCAGAGAAGAGTTTGAACTGCATCTCAGAAGGGAAAAGGTGTTCTGCTTCGTTCACTTGAGCATCCAGGAACATCTTGCAGCTTTGTACGTCTACATATCCTTCAGTGAAGGCGAGCAAACCGTGCTCAACCTGTGGAACCCAACAAAGATTGCGGCTGCATTTCCATGTCTTTCCATCTATGACCTTCATCAGAGCGCAGTGGACAAAGCCTTAAAAAGCACAAATGGTCAGTTCGATCTGTTCCTCCGATTCCTTCTTGGCCTCTCCTTGGAAAACAACCTTGCTCTCCTACAAGTTCTGCTGCCACGGGTAGCTGCAGGTTGCACCACAAGCGTTGAGAAAACGATCGATTACATCAAGATCCGGCTCAGGATGACCCTTCCTCCAGAGAAGTACATTAACCTCTTTCACTGCCTGAACGAGCTGAACGACTCCTCCCTGCAGGACGAGATCCAGACCTTGCTTGGTTCTGGACGCCTGTCGAAGACCAAACTCTCTCCGGCGCAGTGGTCAGCTTTGGTTTTCGTGTTGCTGAACTCGGACAGGGAGCTGAGTGTCTTTGACCTGAGGAAATACAGCCTGAGCAATGCAGACGAATGTCTCTACAGGATGCTACCTGTTGTAGAAGCCTCAAAAACAGCTGAGTAAGTATTAAGTATCTGTGCAGTATCTTATATTGAAAACTTACTTTCAAAATGTGAAACTCATATATTATATATAGATGTATTGTTTCTTTTATTGTTGATTATTATGGCTTACAGCCAATGAAAACCCAAAAATCAGTGTCTCAGAAAATTAGAATATTATATAATAAGACCAATTTACTTTTTTTGGCAGTGTGGGCAGTGTGGGCAGTGTGCCAAGTCCTGCTGGAAAATGAAATATGCATCTCCAGTTAGAAGCCAGCAGAGGGAAGCTGTAATATATGAAGTGCTGTAAGGTTTTGTGGGAAAACAAAACTGCACTGACTTTAGACTTGATAATAAAACACAGTGGATCGACACCAGCAGATATCATACATGTCTCTTTATCCAAACCATCACTGATTGGTGGAATCTTCATACTAGACCTCGAGCAGTTTGGACTGTGTGTCTCTGCACTCTTCCTCCAGACTCTGCTCCCTTGATTTCCTTTAAACGAAATGTAAAATTTACTGATGATCAGTGATGGTTTAGAGAGACATGTCTGATATCTGCTGGTGTTGATCCACTGTGTTTTATTATCAAGTCTAAAGTCAGTGCAGTTTTGTTTTCCCACAAAATCTTACAGCACTTCATATCTTACAGCTTCCCTCTGCTACTGACAACTTTTATGGAGATGCAGATTTCATTTTCCAGCAGGATTTGGCACACTGCCCACATTGCAAAAAGTACCAATTGGTCTTATACAATGTTGTAATTTTAAATAGGCTGTAATTGCAGTGCAAGGTATTGATAAAGGGGAGCTGAATACGTCTTGCATGGCATACTTTCCAGATTTTTATGTAGAATAGTTAGATAAATGACTATACATCTACAATACCCATTACCAACACTCATTACAATACCCCAGCCAACTGTGATGTGGTTACTGTGTGCAGCATGTAGGTCAGTGGGAGGGGACTTTTCAGCATTGTGGACTGTTGACTAGAACATGGTATAAGTGATGTAATGCAGTGTATTCATGTATGATTCACCTTCCAGGGTTCGACAGTGCAACCTCTCAGTTAAAGGTTTCCAGTCCCTGGCCTCAGCGCTCAGCTCAAAATCATCAAATCTCAGAGAACTGAAGCTCAGCGGCACTAAAATGCACGGGTCCACCATAAAAAACCTCTCTGAAGGACTGAAGAACCTGCACTGTAAACTGGAGATACTGGAGTAAGATATCTGAGTTATTAGGAATGAATGCACTTTATAAAGTGATTTAGTGTTTTAGTCAGCAGAACTTACAGTATATTATGAAGTTGAGTGAACTTACCGGCCAGTACAACTCAATAAAATGAGTTCAAAGAACTTCAACCTGAAAAATAAAAAATAAAAATTGTTGAGCCAATGAAAAAATGTGTTTCGAACCAAGTTTTAGTACTGTATACTAGACGTATTGGCAGTTCTATAAAAAAATATGCTAAATATATTGAGAATACCAATATTTATTTAAATATATTAAATAAACTACATTTTAAAGTCCTCAATACTTACTTAAAACTATTGTTGTGTGAACAAAACTCAATAAATAAACTTAAATGATTTAAGTTGTCATCTAGCTTTGACTAAGTTAAGTTGAATAAACTTAAAATTGTATATATTTACAAGTTGAATGAACCTAAAATGTTATATATTTACAACTTAACTTAGTCCAATCTAAATGATAACTTGAGTGAGTTAAGTTGAATGAACTTAAAATTGTATATATTTACAACTTAACTGAGTCCAATCTAAATGAAAACTTGACTGAGTTAAGTTGAGCCAATAAATAACTGTTTTTTTTTTCATTTATTAACACATATATGTGGAAATAAATCAATATAAACTACAGCTTAATTAACTTCCCCCTCTATTTGTTTTCCCAGCCTTTCTGAATGTAACATCCAAACAGATGACTGCCGTTTGCTGGCCTCAGCTCTGAACTCGAACCCTCAGCATCTGAAAGAGCTGGACCTGAGCTTTAATCCTATTGGAGATTCTGCGGTGCTGCCGCTCTGTGGAGTTCTGTACAATCCAAAGAGTCCACTGAAGAAACTCAAGTTAGTGCTCAACTGAATTTTTCTTCATATTACTACGTTACTTACATGGTAACACTTTTTATGAATGGTACTGTATGCCTATTACACTCTATAAACATACTCATAAGACATCATAATTATGGCTGTCAACAACCCCGCCCATTGCACAGATTTTTTTCTGGTTTCAATTTGACCCCACTATCAAATATACTTATTTTTGATTGCTTCTAAACTGTTGATAAAGCTCAGTTTAATCTGATATATAAGCCAGAACATATACTGCTGTGTCTGCTGCTCCATGCTGTGTACACACTAAGAGCATGGTATGTGTTGTGTTCACTGCCCCCAGCTGTGCTGTACTTCCCTTAAAAAACACTGTGTTTAAAAGCGCAGTAGCAAATATTCAGCGTTTTGTGTTAAAGCAGCTTCACACTGCGCTACAGATATACATATATACAAACTGGAACGCAGAATATTCTCAATATATTTACTTTCTTACTCTCGTGCAAGACAATGTGCTCGCATGGTTTATTGGTGCGTATTTTGATGCATTTAGGATTAATTAAGTTCTAATTCAAAAATCTTTATCACCAAGCTGAAATGATTACAATAAAGTTCATTTATTATCATGCATTCTTAATGTTGGTTTGTTGGCTTTATATTTCCTCAAACATATAACACATAAGTACGTACTAGCTTTTTAATTAACACCACTAATATAAATATAATTGCATTTTACATGTATTACATTCATTCTTTTATTTACATTAAAATATTTACTATGAACTTTAATAAGAACAAGTGCGATTATCAAGTGCGATCGCTGTTAATCACAAAAAAATGTTGTGATTAATCTGATTTAATTTTAATCAATTGACACCAATTGACCTAATAATAATAATTATGATGCATTCAAAAGACATTATAAACATGGCTTTAAATATTCATATAAGTATTGTGGTGTTGGTATTGTGACATATAACATATATCTTATAAACACAGGTTAAGATATATTATGACGAATGCAATTCATATTGCAGAATAAACATAAACATAATGTGTTATACATGCATGAATTGGTATAGTCATATTAATAACGCTTTATATATTCATTACAAAATGTTATAAGTATGATTATGGCATCTAATAGACATAATATTTATAAAAGTCTTTTTGTTTCTCTCTCACATCAGAGAGTTCTTTGCCATGAGCTGCCATGTTAAATATGCAGTGGTCAGTATGAAAGAACAGCACCCAAACAGTTTAACAGCCTTGCTCCCCATTCACACGTGAGACCTTGTAACTATAAAAAGTCAGCTATTTAGACTTTAATTTTAATAACGAATAAAGCATAAATCTTACAAAATTAGGCTCACGTTTAGAATTGAAGAATTTTAATTATACTATAATTATTTCAGTTAATTATCTTAAACCTGTAATCCCCAGGCTGTATAGCTGTGAGCTAACTCAGAAGAGCTGCGCAGTCCTGTCAGAAGCCCTGGCGACCCACAGTAACTCAAGCTTGACAGAGTTGGATTTGAGTAAAAATGCTCTTCAGGATCACGGAGTAAAGATGCTTTCTGATGCACTGAAGAATCCACACTTTAAGCTTAGGAGTCTGAGGTACGGATCTTGTCTGAAAAGCACATGAACACAAAGCAAAGTTGCACTTAAAGCAATTTACCAGTTAAATTCACTAAGTAAAAATTTACTATGCTAAGAAAATTCAGATAAGGCCATGCCAAACCACAAGGCTAAGTTAAGCAGTTAGCCAGTCTAGACCAAATCAAGACCAAGTCAGATCATACCAAAGGAAGCCAAACCTAACAAAACCAAGGACGAGTAAATACAGGCCATGCCAAACTAAACTGAACATGCCAAACCAAGCCAGGCCATGACAAGCCACTCACCACTGACCCACCATGACTTGCCACAGATCCCTCCCTCAGATAAAGTCTACTAGCTAATCCTGCTGTGTTCTGTTTCTTAGGTTCTTAACCAAAATGAGCAGAATGGCAGACAAGTAGGAGGGAGATGTAGTAGATGTACTTTCTAATAATTCTAGTAGTTAAATTCTAATTCTAATTCCAAACACTGTGGTAAGCACTCTGCATATACATGGTGTGGCCAGCAACAGCTTATTTGCATAAAAGTGACAAAGCTCTTAAAAGCTCTTCAGTCTGAAAGGGACTGAAAATGGTAATAATAGAACTTGTCCAATCCCTTTATATAAAAATAATTCTATGCAAAGAACTTCATGAAGATGTTTTGTATAGCCCATAGAGCTATTGTAACTAGTGTAAAAACGAGGTGTAATATTTAGTATGTTTAATAATGCTAAACAAACAAAAAAAGTTTTCCTGACCGATGTCTTTGTTTCTGTCTGCAGTCTGACGGACTGCGGAATCACAGAGGTTGGCTGTGTTTCTCTGTATTTGGCTTTTCATTCAAACCCTTCTCACCTGATTGAGCTGTGTCTGAACTACAACAGACTCAGAGACTCTGGAGTGAAGGTCATCGCTGATATTTTGAAACAGCCACAATGCAAGCTGGAGAAGCTAAGGTGAAAATGTATTTATCGTATGTATTTATCTGTAATATATAAGACAGGTTCTCATAATATAAATGACTGAAATGGGAGTAACTACTCGATTTATGCACTGCTGTCACCGACAAAACAATGATAAATAATCTTATACCAATATGTACGTCTGCTATTGGCTATGCTACACAACAACTTGCCTTTAGGGCGTATTTTATCGTATGTTTTCAGAAAGAGGGGGGATGCTGCAGAAATGAATTATTGTTGTCCATTCCTTAACTCCTCTGTGATGTGGAGTTGAAATAAGCTTTGATTAGCTTTTAACTTATTTATATGTAATATATAAAACACGTTCTCATAATATAAATGACTGAAATGGGAGTAACTACTCGATTTATGTACTGTTGTGACCTTTAAAACAATGATATTGATAATTAATCTTATAATCCATTTGTATGTTGGCTATTGGCTATGCTACACAACGACTTGCCTAAAGGTGCAAAAAACATCATGCTTCTAATGGGAACTTTGGCTCCTTTTCTGGATATGACTGTTTTTAATCAGTCAGTAGCGCACCTGTGTTTTCTGCCTCCAAAATAGAAACATGCTAGAAATGTACCTGAACACACCTCACTTTCAGACCACCACACTCATCAGTGTAGATTTATTCCTAGACTCTGATACTATTTTAATGGTGTGGGTGCAAAGCGTGAAAATACACTGTTGGCGGGGTGTAAGATAGCAACATACATCGCAACGCACCTTGAGCAGGGTGTATGCTAGGGCTCTTAATGTTTCATACTGAGCCATGTGTCCAGGTCTAACTATCTAACTAACACACACTCCTGTAGTTTGTCACAGTGTGAAATCACAGATGAAGGCTGTGCTGCTCTAGCTTCAGCTCTCAGGCTGAACCCTGAACCACATCTGAGGGAGCTGGAACTGACCAGGAACAAACCAGGAACCTTGGGGAAGAACCAGCTCAGAGCTCTGCAAGAGCATCCAGACTTCCGTCTGGAAAAGTTAAAGTAAGTTGGCTTTTAACGGATTAATCTGGAAACTTTGTCCTAATCATTTACCAGTGTTGGCCCCATGTTCCTGCTATCATTTCCTAATTTTTTACAAAGCCTCGAAATGAATTTGTGGTTTTAAGCATTTTGCTAAGCTTTTTTTTAGTTCTGAAGGTAGATAACTTTTTATTTATATTGATATATGAATTAAATCTCTTTAAAAACTCTTTTTTTGCAGCAATTCATTTTTAAGGGCCAATCCTTAATTCCTCTGTGATGGGAAGCTGAAATTAGCTTTCATTTTATTCATTATTTTCATTCCCTCTTAAATGATCTGCTGTCTGCATCATTTAAGGTGGAACTAGAAAATATAGCTACTAGCTAGCTTGCAAGATGTACTTTTAGAACATTTTTTGAAATGAAAAACTACCATTAAACATTGAAACTACACGTAATGGCTAGTTGTTATTGTAATTGTTAATAACGAAAATTTGGTTTCTCTGGTTGCTTGGGCCTAACACTTCCCCTAATCTACCCCTCCAGCCTCCAGGGCACCCCTACCCCTCGGCGTGCACACACAAAACAGAGGGGTAGGGGTAAGTGGTTGGGTCAAGGGATGAAATGGGATTGAGCCTTGGACTGATAATAGATACTAGTAATTTGATGAGGGATCAAACTGCTATTTCATGTAAAATAAAACAAAAAGTATTGTTGCTAAGGCTTTATTTGATTATTTCTTTGTATGTATTTATTAATGGAACTTCTGAAGATTAAATTTAAACCATAATTCCTGCAAAACTAAAATAAAACTAAAATACTTTTTCCTTATGTTTTTTTTTTCTCTTATCATACTAATGTAGATTTTAGAAGACTAATGCAGATTTGCCTGGAGATTAAAGGTATTCTTACCATCACCAACAAGAAGCTGCCAATGGGAAACACTGTAGATACACTTTATGCACAAAAGAGTTGGGACATCAGCTCATTCGTCATCGATTCATCTGAGATCAGGGGATTTTAAGGGGATTACTAAAGAGTAAAAGAAGAACTGATGCTGCTTTTGTTGGAGTAACTGTCTCTACTGTCCAGGAAACATTGGATAATCAAATCCAATATTCAAAAGTACTGGATGGAGCTCCATTATTCCAGAGATCACAGTTCCACTGCCTTACAGCTCAACATACCTGGGTTTTATATTCTTCTAGCCCACTCCTGGCTTTAGATATGGTTTAAATATGTTCATGTTTATCTGAGAGGCTGAAAATTGCTGTTCAATTTTCAGTGTTTTTTTTCATGCAAATGTATCTTTGCTGTCGTAACGACTGGAAAAGTACACCTTGCATGGCTCAAAAAACACAAACGGCAAGAAAAAGGATGTGTTTTAGACGTCATTCGCCTTTCCCTTTAACAGCCAGGTGAGCTCTGACTTTTGTGAATTGCTATTTTAACAGCGCATCGCTTCTGCACTTCTTGGCAGAGGAAACAGGTTAATTACGGGAACAGCAATGTTGTTTTATTTTGTATTCTGTTCATTGTTAATGTAAAAGTTGGGTTTGTGCACTGTTGCATGTCCTTGTGTGTGTGTAACGAGTGGGGTGTACACGTGGCATGCCTGCATTGCCAAGATAGCAATGAACATCTGACTGTTGACTGTTGTCCGGGTTGTATTTAGTCAGTGGCACGCCTGTGTTTTCCATTGCCAAGATAGCAATACACCAGAAGTTTGCATGAAAGCACCTTACTTCCAGACCACCACACCCTTCAACACAGATATATTCACAAGCACTGTTGCTGTTTAATCAATGTAGGTGCACAGCATGAAATTACACTGTTGACAGGGTGCAAGATAGCAATGAGCATCACGGTGTGCATTGAGCATGGTGTAAAACATGGTAGAAAGTCTCCATGGTGTTCCTTAATCAGTGTCATATGTCTTTTTATGTAGCCTGATTATACACTAAGTGTTTCCTGCTGAATAGAGCTCCAAATGTATGGTTTTCAGGTGATATAACTACAAATACTGCAGTTGTGGTGTAATGGATCAAAAATCTCATGGATCAGATCATTTCATGGATTTTAAAGCACAGATCTGAAATTTTTTAGACCATTGTTTTTTTTATTTGTATGACAAATATTAGTAGTGACTGAGATATTTGATTTGGGGTTTTCCAGCTTCTATTCTCTTATAAACTCCTGCTTGCATAATTCACTTAAAGGGGGCGTGTCTATAGCACTGGACTCCGCCTCTCTCCGCTATGATGTAGTGATGAGTCAAATATGTAACTACTCGTTGTTTTACTGGTTTTCCTGTCATGCTTTCCTGTGGTTAAGGTAACAGAAGTTGTCTTGGATAATTTGACAATTTTAATCTTTTCCAGCTAACAGAGAACATTATAAGAACATTTAGCCACATTTTGAAAAAGGGTTCCAGAAAAGTTTGCCTGTAATAATACAGAAATATTATTATTATTAGGAACGTTATACTTATAACGGTTTCCATCACAATGTTTTTGCAACATTTTTCAGGTTTCATTTTCCAGCAGGACTTAGTACACTTAGAAACTATTTAGTTCAGATTTTAAACATTAACCCTGCTAAAGAAAAACTATATATGTCAAAGTTGGGTTTATTATGGTTTTATTTCTGTTGCATAAATATAAAATATTAGAGGTGTGCCAAAAAATCGATTCACATAAGAATCTTGATTCTCATTTACTACGATTCAGAATCGATTTAAAATGTCCCAAAATCGATTCTGAGGGGCGGGTTTTAGACTGATTTTGGGCTGGGTATTTTTGTTGGACCTGGCAACCCTGGGGATAGGGCTTGTCCCTTCAAACGGAGATCTTCCAGACACACACAGAGCGTAGGTGTTTGAGAATCACCGGTAAGATGGCAGAACAAGCACTATATTACATTAGATTAACGTGTAGTTTCAATGTTTTATGGCAGAATGCTTCATAACAAGCATAAAAAAGATCGCTAGTAGTTAGTTTCAGTAACTGTTAGCTAGCTAACTAGCTAACTTTCCAGTTCCACCTTAAATAACGCTACAGGTGGCAGCGGGCTGCAGCATTTAAGGCGGAACGGAAAAATAACAATAAGCTAATCAGAGCTAATTTCAGCTCCTCATCACAGAGGAATTAAGGAATGGACAATATGAATTAATTTCTCCACCTCCTGCCCCCTTTCTGAAGAAATACAACGGCCTAAAATTAACTAGTTAATCAGCAGCTGCTCCTGAACTTTAGCGCTTCACTGCTATCATCACATCAGCCCAGCAGCGTCACCTACACACCACCGCTAGTAGCCTGGTAATAAAGCAGTGTTATTTATTATTTATTTATTGTTCATTAACGTCATTGTGATATCCCAGTGATTCCTCTGTCACTGAGGACCCACATTCCTGCACATTTTTATTGTTTTTGTAACACATTACTTGCTCCAGGACCAGTGTATATTATGGAGGGTTTTTTTTCAATAAGATTCATAAGCCAGAAGCAGAAATTTTTATAATTCAAATCGTTTTGAATCAAAAATCGATTTTGAATCGAATCGTGGCCCCCAAAATCGGAATCGAATCGAATCGTGAGATAGTAAACGATTCCCACCCCTATAAAATATATAAGACACTTATTGGAGAGAAAATAAATGCTTAAACATCTTTAGAAAACTGGAATTTTATAAAACTTCCATTAAGAAAAACAGAATCTAACCAATAACAATTAGATAAGCACAACTAACTTAATGTAAAAGTAGCTGGATCAATGAAAACAATGAAAAACATTATCTTGTCTCATCATTAGTGTCATCCCTCAATTATTCCAGTATCCTGAAGTTTTCACCTACTGCCAAAGGATGCCTTCAATCAGTGTCTACTGCCATCTGTTAAACATGGTGGCGGATCCATAATGTCATTTAATTATAGCTGTTATTGTATTGTTGAGGGTTCTTGTTGTTCATGTAGATTCCAAGCACTGTTTTTTATCATATTATTTTTACTTTTTAAATGCACTTTTGTGTCACCAAAACACTTTTAAAGTGCATTTTATTAACATTAGTATGTTCAAGCAACTGTATATATATATGTATATATATATATATATATATATATATATATATATATATATATATATATATATATATATATATATATATATATATATGTATATATATATATATACATATATATATATACATATATATATATATAACTGTAAGAACTGTATATTCAGCTATTACTCTAGATTCTTCTAGAACTGGGGGACATAGAGTGGATATATACAAATAGCACCACAATCTGTTTTTTTTTTAAGAATAAAAAACACAGTATTTTACAAAAAAATACACACTGAGCTTTTAAATATACTTTTTGACCTTATATGACCTTTTTGTTTGGTAGCGACTTTTTTTTGGCCAAAAGTGTATATATAAAATGGTATTTTTAAGTCAACAGAACTGCCAAAAAAAATGACCAAACTGTTTTTTACTTGTGTTTACTTTTACATTTTCTTGTATTGTAACTGTATTGTAACTATTTTTTTTACTTTATGGTGATTTTCTTAAGAAACACAAGTGTATGGGAAATATTTATACAGTTTTTATATTGTATATTTTTCTTGAAAAAAAGTAATAAACACTGTATTATTTTCGTTTTCTTTTGTCCAAAGAAAACAATTACAGAAGATTTTTTTTAAGAACAGATAGTAAAATGTTCTGAAATTTAAAATTAGTCTCTAAAGGTTTGGTTAATATTCTGTATGACAATTAAAACTTTTGATTTTACCAAGAACCCAAAATGCTGTTTTTTTAATTATTGTTGGTGAATTATCGCAGTAGAACTACAGTTAGGTCTAGAAATATTTGGACAGTGACTCAATCTTCATAATTTGCGCTCTGTATTCCATCACACTCCACTGTTACCAGAACACTCAGGGTTCCTCAGTCTAGCACTGTGGTTAGCAGCTAATGCTAATGCCAATGCTAATGCTGCTGCACCCAGCCTTAGTGCTGGAGAAACTTCACTTAAAACTCCTCTTAAAATCCTCATCCAAACTCATGAAAAATCTGGAAATCTAAGCTTGCTGTAAATAAACAGAAGTGCTTTACTCACCCAAATAAACAGTTTTGTGGAGAGAAATCTGTATAGATTAACATCCAGCACTCGTTTGACTTGTATATATGTATATGTATTTTTTTTTTAAGAATTACAGTTTTGTTTACTTAGGCACTTCCCCCAGCTTCATAGCCTTATATAGTTTAAAAATAAGGTAAAAAAATTTGTCTTTGTGTTTTATTACATTGCTAAGAATATTTTTATTGTAAAAATACACTGAATTATTATGATATTATTTTATAGCCATATCTCCTACCTTTACTGCCAGAGAACCACTCCAGCTTCTACCTTATAAATTTTCTACCTTTACAGAAAGATTTCCAAATCTGGACATTAAAGCAAAATCTGCTCATTTGAAGAATATCAAGAGTGAAATGTTTCACTACACAATTCTGTGTGTTCCTTTTTATAATACAGAATAAGGATTAAAACTGACAATTAGGAAAAACATTACCATCAAAGGAGTGTAACCAAACTTACATGTAAAGTCAGACTCCGCCTCTTTTTGAGCTGCTGATGCTGCAGCATTGCCGAGAAGCATCACAGCGCTAACCCTCAGAGGAAAGCAGTGCAGCGACTCGGTTCTGATACATCAGCTCACAGACGCAGCTTTGTGCTGATCCACATCATCACCCTAGGAGTGATGAGGGGAAAGAGCGCCATCTACTGTACTGTACCCACCCAGAAAGAGAGCAAGGACAACTGTGCACTCTCAGGGCTCCGGCAGCTGATGGCAAGCTGCATGACCTGGATTCAAATCAGCAATCTCCTGATTTCCTACCACATGTACGGTGTATCATATCAGCAGCCTGACCCTCTGACCTGGATATGCTTTGTGAGGAACTGGACAGACCCACCCTGAACACAGACCTCTGTTTGAAGAGCAGCAGGTTATGGCCTCAGGACTCGCTGACAGATCCCGTCTCCTCCTGAACCCCCGGGAGATCTCCCACCCTGACTGACACCTGCATTGATGTCGGTCAGCACTGAAGCCACTTAATGACCGCAGTGGCCTCAGTGGTCTCAAAGCTTTCAGCTCTGAAGATTTCTGGCCCTTTGCCACAGAGAAAGAGCTGAAGGAGAGGTTTAAAGGCTCTGAGGATGAGTGGATTGTGTGATACTTACTGTCTTCAAATGCTAACACTTTTACATCTACTCAATTACATTATATTTACTTGGCAGGTTTTTATTCTAGTTAATTTATATAACTATAAATTTATATAACTATAAAACAGTCAGATAAGTGTCAGGTACCAAGTGTCAGGTCATCTATCCATCTATCTATCCATCCATCCATCCATCTCACAACTTGATAGGATCCACTGGAATGGATGTTATGACTGATTAGCCTATAATATCTGTGCTCTGTTCTGATTGGCTGCCCTGTGTTGAGCCTGGTTTAAACAGCAGTTCAGACTCTCTGGGTTGGGGAGTAACAGCAGGCTGAATACCTGTAGCATGAACTCAACCCAGCCACACACATCCAGCTCATCTCAGGTGAGGGGGCAGGTAGGTGTGAGCGGACTGGACTGGTGGCTGGTCAGTCAGAAAACCCTAAAAGACTCTGAAAGACTCTGAAAGACTCTATTGTAAAAGCAGCTGCTCTCTTTCAGCCGAGCGTCGCTCCACATTCACACGGACGGATTCCTCTCAAATTAGACCAAAGAATTTTAATGGGCTGACTAATGGACTGTGATTAGACAGGTAAAGCAGGGCAAGTACAAAGAGCACACACACTTTTTGATCAGACTCAGGTTTCACAGACAATAAGAGCACATTAGAAGGTTGATGTAGTGAGATTAGACCTGGTAGACCCAATATCTTAGCTTGATCATCAGATATGAGAAGAGATCTCCCTGATTATACCTCTTTACCCTTGGATTATATTACTCAGACTTTTGGATATGTACTGAGTTAGTGATCCAAACCGTGCTTGATGAGATTTTGTATATAGACCGCTTGTTTGTCCATTTATCTAACAGCAGTTTGGTCAACCTAAGTAAACCCTTTTCTTCAGCTACACTTGATGCTACTCTGTGTTATATTGGGACATTTGCTCAATTATTAAAACAAGATTTGATCCGTTCTTTATGATTTTGGAGCATTGCTGTGAGGATTTGATTGCATTTAAAAAAAGGTTTAATGCAGTGATGCAGCCAAACAAACTAGTTAGCAAACTATGTAATTTATTTTTTCAGAAATATACAGGTGCATCTCAAACAATTAGAATATCACTGAAAATTTACTTTACTTTAGTTACTTTATTTCTTTTATTGTTGATGGTTATTTTGGCTTACAGACTATGAAAACCCAAAAATCACTGTCTCAGAAAATTACAATATTATATAAGACCAATTGGTACTTGTGGCAGTGTGGGCAGTGTGCCAAGTCCTGCTGAAAAATTAAATCCACATCTCCATAAAAGTTAGAGAGTGTGTGTCCCGTTACTTTAAGGTTAAAACTAACACATCATTTCAGAAAAAGAACATCATACTGAACTTAAAACATGGTGGTGGTAGTGTGATGGTCTGGCGCTGCTTTGCGGCTTCAGGATCTGGACAACTAGCTGTGATAAATGAAACCAGGAATTCTGCTGTTTACCAGACAATCCTGAAGGAGAATATTTGACCATCAGTTTGTGACCTCAAGTTTAGGTGTACATGGGTTCTGCAACAGGACAATGACCTGAAGCACACAAACTAATTAAAGGTTTTGGAGTGGCCTAGTTATAAAGTCTAATTGAGATGCTGTAAATGATCTTAAACAGGATGATTGTGTTGGAAAATCCTCCAATGTGTCTGAATTATAACAATTCTGTAAATCAGTTGTTGCCGCAAACACTTTTTCACCCAGGGCTAGATTGGTTTGAATAGTTTTTTTTTCCTCTTATGAATAAAATTATCATTTAAAAAGTGCTTTTTATATTTACTCAGGTTATCTTTGTTCGATATTAAAGGTTGTTTGATAATCTAAAAAAAATATCAGTATGACAAAAAAGCTAAATTACTGTATACAGTGTCTAGTAAAGGTTTCCGCTGGATTGTGGAACATTGGCGTGAGGATTTGATTGCATTCAGACACTAAAACCGAAGTGAGGAACGCGTCTACGGTTCATTATGTAGGATAATCGGTTATGTTATTAACTCTAACTCAACCCAAAGAGATCTCAGGTCCAGAGATCTCTGTTCCATTGGTCCACAGCCCAACACTAGAGGCTTATAATCCTCTAGCTGATGTTTTATTGACTATTCCTTTGTATTGAGATAAACCAAGTTGATTTTTCTGTTCCATAAAATCATTTTGTGTGCCCCAATTTGATTCTCAGCTTTAACTTTAACTCACAGCTGTCCACTTCCATTCTCTGCTTCAGACCTTCTTCGGTGCCCTCTGGCTTCTCTCAGCCCACAGATAAGTCCTCCTGGCCTGGTACAAGGGGTGAAAAAACGACCCCCTCCCACTCAGAGCAGGGGCACTATTGTAGTGATAAGAGGGAGGGAGGGAGGCGGGGGAGAAAGTGTGATGTCTGATTGACACGCTGTGTGGGCAGAACCATCTGGATGTGTTTAAGACTGCAGGTGGGTTGAGAAGATCAATAGGATTGTGAGGGCAGCATTCCTGATCTCTCCCAAAACCAATAAGAATCCAACTGACCACTCGAAGACGCTGGACACTAACGCTTCAAACTATTTAGGAGGAATCTGTTCATGTTCAGCTGTCCTGCTATAGATTAGACCAGTAGACCCCTTAAAAACGACTAGTTTCTTTGATTTGACCAAATTGAAAACCTCTGGAGTATAATCAAGAGGAAGATGGATGATCACAAGCCATCAAACCACCAAACTGAACTGCTTGAATTTTTGCACCAGGAGTAAAGCAGCATAAAGTTATCCAAAAGCAGTGTGTAAGACTGGTGGAGGAGAACATGATGCCAAGATACATGAAACAAACTGTGATTAAAAACCAGGGTTATTCCACCAAATATTGATTACTGAACTCTTAAAACTTTATGAATATGAACTTGTTTTTTTTTTTTTTTGCATTATTTGAGGTCTGAAAGCTCTGCATCTTTTTATTTTATTTCAGCCATTTCTCATTTTCTGCAGATAAATGCTCTAAATGACAATAATTTTATTTGGAATTTTTACGAGATATGTTGTCTGTAGTTTATAGAATAAAACAACAATGTTCATTTTACTCAAACATAAACCTATAAATAGCAAAATCAGAGAAACTGATTCAAAAGCAGAAGTGCTCTCTTATTTTTTTCCAGATATATATATATAATAACATAGACATATGTTACGCTATGCAGAGTCTATGTATATATATATATGTCATTATCAGTACAGTGATGGCGGCACTCGGAGCTGAAGCTAGTGTTACTGGATGTAAACAGTGGTGTTTAATAAGCTTCTTGTGCACTTTTTAAGTTATTAATGCCTCATTTTAAATGTCAGGGCTCTCCAGATTCTAGCAAAGAGGTGTGGAGCTACTTTGAGCAGGATAATGATGTAAAAAGCAATTTATTGGGGCAAATTGTGTATCCCTGTATCAACCAGTCTAAAGGGTGTTTGGAAAATTGTTTGGTTAAAATTTCTGGATCTCAGAACACTGTGTGAGAGTGTGGTGAGATGTGTGCTATTCATCAAAGCCATGGGTTCTTTTTATCATGTTTTACTACAACAAAAGTCCATTTTACACCAGAGTTCTCCTTTAAGCAAAGTGTTTTAATCACAGAGGGACTGTGAGGGGGTGGTTGCTCCACCTGCCCGTCCCCGAGTCCCCCAGTGATGCAGAGCATCTTCAGCAGTGTTAGAGACCACTGAACTAAACAAACAACCAATAAAATCAATGTTTCTGACTGTACCTGTCACCCCTCACAGCCTGCCTGCCTTATTTATCTGCCTTTCTCTTTAACCGACCACCTGAGACCCCAACCATGCAAAACGCTTCCCTAAAACCCCCAAGACACTTCATGCATTCCTTCCTAAACAGATTATTGACTTTCTTTACTGGAACACTGGATGAAGACACTGGAAGAAAAGTGCCTGAGGCCCTCAAAGAAGCCCCTGAGGGTCCGGCCCCATCTGTGACCTTCCCTGAAAGGGTTTCCTACAGTAGAGGTGATTAAAGGCCGTGAGCACTAGGGGGCGACACCACAATGCTTCAGTATTAAAACACCTGTATTATAAAAAAGTGCGTCAAAACACAGTATTGTACATTTCAACCTAATATTGGCAATTATCAATAATGTAAAGGTGCTTATATAGTGTTTTATTCCAGTATTATATTTTTATCTATAACTACTATTTGTCCTTAAGTTCTTGGTAAGAATACTAACTACTACTACTACTACTACTACTACTAATAATAATAATACTGTGGTGACTGTGCTGTAAACAGCACAGGAACAAGAGGCAGCAGGGCACAACTCTGTTCTCAGTCTCATTATGCACTTCAATATTTCAGTATTCATTTACTATGTAAGAAAAATTAAAATAATAAAAAGTTAAAACTTTGGATAAGAAGGTGTAAACAAACTTGTACTGTAAACTAACTGGTACTGTACTGGCTGTAATGCTCTGTATATAATAATGTTTTCAATTTTATTTTGACATTTGAAAGAAAAACTTCTAGACCCACATTATGTCAAAAAAAGGCAAGAGAACTGTGAAACATTTTTTTTAAATTAAACAGGATATTATATTAATACATTTAAACTACGGTATCAATGCCATTTCTGTCCCCAGGAAATTACATGTATAAATGTGCACACAAAATAACTTTTTATTTGTAAAAGCATAGTGTCTTGTACACCTAATTGACCTAATTGCAAAAGTAAGATATGCAATTAAAAAACATTATTAAAAATACTTAGAACACTAAAAAAAATAGCATGTGTTACCTGTCCCCACTCTGTAATTATACTAATTATACTTTACCATGAAATATAAGTATTAAAATCCTTTAGAGATTTCAGTGACTCCAATTCCCAACTACGCTTCAAAAATAAAAATTTGTTTATAATAAATCCATAATATTTCAGTTAAAATACATATTTTAGCTAATAACATTACTAGAATGTGCTCAGTGTTCTCATGCTATTAGCATAGTTGCCATTTAGCTATTTTTCATGTTTTTGCTAATTCTTTAAAAAAAAAACTCATTCCTGTTACTTTCATTCCTGTTACTCGAAACATAAAAAGTAACAGGAGTGAGTGCCAGTAACAGGAGTGAGTTATAGTAACAGTAGTGAGTTTCAGTAACAGTAGTGAGTTATAGTAACAGTAGTGAGTTTCAGTAACAGTAGTGAGTTATAGTAACAGGAGTGAGTTCCCATAAATTATTTAAACTTTTTTTCACTGCTTGTTCTCGGTTTGATTGGCGGGCGCGTCAGCGCGGCGAGGCCCCGCCCCCCGGTGTGAGTGAGGGGGTGAGTGAGAGCGGGGAGCGGGGCCGGCAGTGCCGCTGAGGGACGGAGCAGAGAGCCGGGCAGAGCGCTTCACTGAGCCGCGCTGAGAGACGCTGAGACACGCTGCGGGACGGATGGCGGCGCTATCTGGGATTATTTACTCCGTGGCTTCGCTTCTTTTCGGGGTTTCTGCCGGAATCTCCGCTCCGAGAACTTACCCGGCCAACGAAGGTGAGCGGGGTCTGTGCGGGGCTGTGCGCGGGGCTGTGCGGGGCGGTGAGCGTTAGTTTGGGAGCCGGGGTTTGAGCGCTGTACTCCGGGCAGAGTGAGACGCGCTCACCGCGCTCAGACCCCTCCGGCCGGGGGTCAGTTTAAATATTGATATTTTTATGTACTATATATAAAACTGAATATTGTGATACTTACATATTTATAACACTTTAATTAATTCAAGTGAACAAACATAGTTAATAATGCTGATTTAGCCTAGAGCTGTTGTTTAACATCCTTCAAAATAATGATTATTCAAAAAAATTTAACACAACAAGAAGAGGAAAATCTGCATATCCAACATAACTTAAAATTAGAGTCAATTTAAAACGATTTTAAAGCATTTTTATTGTATATTTCTCATGAAAATATGAAAAATATATAGTTAAAAAAAGAAATTCACAGTTTTGTAATAGAGATGAACTAAATAATTAATTAATAAATAAATACATAAATAAAAGATTTAATCAAAGGCTTTTTACAAGCTTTCATTAATTTAGACACTTTTTTAACCATTGCATAAACTAAATTTACATGACTTAAATCCTAACAGGCATTCCAACAAAGGGCTATATACAAAGGACTTTGCATAAATGTACATTGTTTGGTATACATTTTATTATTATTATTATTATTTTTTTTTTACATATTTAGCCCATTTTTTATTTTGCTTTTTATTTTATTTGTTTTTTTTCATTTTGTCACTTTTTCCACCATTGCATAAATTACATGGACTAAAAAAAACAATTATAATACTACAATACAAAATACAGAAATCACTTTTTAAAAATATTTTAGAGCATTTATTGGTACATGTATTATAAAAATATGGACACTAGGGCTGGGCGATATTGTAAAAAAAAAAGAAGAAAAATCTCAATATTACATTATTATTCTTACTTAACAACTTTTTATTTGTAAACATTGTAAACTATATACACTATTGTTTCCTTTACATTTATATATTTTTACGAATTTTTCGTCGCCCTCTTTAATCTTATATCCAGCTTTTATACTTTAAAACAAAAAACGTCTATCTACTGAGATTCTCTTTGGTAGCTTTTATATGTAAATATGTACAATCTCCTTTATCCCTTTTAAAAAGATGCATTAAAACATTTAAAATAAAATTCAATTATTCACATTAATTTGATTAACCTTTCAGCCCTAATGGACACAATATAAAAAAGACAGATTCACAGTTTTGCAATAAAGATGCACTAAAAAATTATAATTTTTGGCTGCAACCAAAACCCAAAGAAATTAAATATTTAATCGAAGGCTGATTCTCAAACTTTTTTTTTTTTTTTTTTTTTTTTAACCATTGCCTAATTTTTGGCTATTACACCTTTCCATACATTTGCATACGTTTTTTTTAAATGTATTTATTTTCTTACTCACATACATACTTATCTTTAAAATAATGTTACACGGCATATCTACATCTAATGCAATAAGTGGGTCATAAAAAAATAAAACGTGTATGTGTGCAAGAATGTGTAAAGAAAGTATATGTGTATATGTGTTTATATTAACTTAAAAAAATCTGTTTTTAATTTGTTTAATTAATTAATTAATTAATTAAGAGCACTTCAGTTTCTGAATCAGTTTCTCTGATTTTGCTATTTATAGGTTTATATTTGAGTAAAATGAACATTGTTGTTTTATTCTATAAACTACAGACAACATTTCTCCCAAATTACAAATAAAAATATTGTCATTTAGAGCATTTAATTGCGTAAAATGAGCTTTCAGACCTTAAATAATGCAAAGGAAACAATTCATAAAAGTTCATATTCATAAAGTTTTAAGAGTTCAGAAATAATCAATATTTGGTGGAATAGCTCTGGTTTTTAATCACAGTTTTTTTCATGCATCTTGGCATCATGTTCTCCTCCACCAGTCTTACACACTGCTTTTGATTAACTTTATGCTGCTTCACTCCTGGTGCAAAAATTCAAGCAGTTCAGTTTGGTGGTTTGATGATCAGCTTGTGATCATCCATCTTCCTCTTGATTATATTCCAGAGGTTTTCAATTTGGTAAAATCAAAGAAATTCATCACTGTTTTGTTGGAGTAACTTTTTTCTATTTTTGATTTGAAGCATTGCTGTGAGGATTTGATAGATTGCATTCTTTCTGTTGCGCCTTTGTATAAGTCCACTTTTCTGTCTCTGTCTTCTGACGTTTAGTCTGTTAGTCTGCGGTGTCCTGGAGCTTCTGAGTAATGGACGTGGGGTGAAAATATCCTATTATACTCAGTGACTCAGTGACTTGAGTGTATTATACTGACTTGCCAAAAGTCATGGGACCCAAACTAGTATTGTGTCCCTGGTATTATGAGTTTTGGTGAGTCCCATGGAAGCTTAAGAAGAAATCTGCACTGACCTGTGGGATGTGTTTGGATGTGTTGTTACTTTTCTGCCATTATGTGAAGAAGTGATTTTATTTGAAGCTGTTTGTTTGTTCGCATGGACGGTTCAAGCCAGACGCCGCCGGCCACGATCATTACCATTGCGCTGTTTACTGTGGGTGGTAATTTAAGCTTAATTTAAGCTATTATGGTGTATTTAAGGTACACATGTGAATCCCATGCATTTGTACCCACTATCAGACCTCACTTCAACTCCCATAATTCACATGGCCTTGCCATGAGCACGTTGACCAGCGTGTCAGCTTGTTTAATTCTTTGCAAACAGTGACAAAAATGTCTGAAACTTTTTTTTTATCATATTTAATCCACGTTGTAAACACTACTATAGCCCAGATTGATAGTTCAGCACCGTGCAGGTTCTCTGCGGGTTCTCCGCAGGTTCTCTGCGGATTAGAACAGAACTCTGGTATCATGTAGAGCGTCAGTGATGCTCCAGCTGTTCTCCAGTCTTCTGTCGCCGCCGCTCCGCTCCTCCGCTCCTTCAGGTTTTGCTGTTATTGTTCTTTATTTCCGTAAATCTGAGGCGCTGTGTGATCTGCTGCCGCTCTATCTGGGTCAGGCAGATATTCCACACCGGATCAGAACCACAATCGCTGGCACATCTCTACCTCCACCACTCTCTCATCCTCTATCTCTCCATCTGCTGCTTTCAGTTACGCTGCTGGATTCCAGATCAGTGCAGGGAGAACTGGCCTGGGTCGCGAGTCCCACGGAAGGAGGAGTGAGTAAACAACTCTCTCTCTTTTACTTACTCTCTCTCTCTCTCTCTCTTTTACTTACTCTCTTTCTCTCTCTCTCTCTCTCTCTCTCTCTCTCTCTCTTTCTTTTGTACTCTCTACTGTCACTGTCTTTTACTCTCCCTCACTCTTTTTCACTCTTTCCTTTACTCCCCCTTTCTCTTTCTTTTACTCTCTCACTTTTACTCTCCCTCACTCTTTCTTTTACTCTCTCTCTTTTACTCTCCCTCTCTCTATCTTTTACTCTCTCTCTTTTACTCTCCCTCTCTCTATCTTTTACTCTCTCACTTTTACTCTCCCTCTCTCTTTCTTTTACTCTCTCTCTTTTACTCTCCCTCACTCTTTCTTTTACCCTCTCACTTTTACTCTCACTCACTCTTTCTTTTGCCATATCTCTTTTACTCTCTCTTTCTCACTCTTTCTTTTGCTCTCTTATATTCTCTCACTCTTTCTTTTACTCTCTCTCTTTTACTCTCACTCACTCTTTCTTTTGCTCTCTCTTCTGCTGTCCCTCACTCGTTCTGTTGCTCTCTCTGTCTTTTACTCTTTTTCCACTTTCTTTTACTCTCTCTTTCTTTTACTCTCTCTTTTACTCTCTCTTGCTATATTTCTTTAACTTTCTCTCTTTCTTTTACTCTCACTCACTCTTTCTTTTGCCATATCTCTTTTACTCTCTCTTTCTCACTCTTTCTTTTGCTCTCTTATATTCTCTCACTCTTTCTTTTACTCTATCTTTTATTCCCTCATTCTTTATTTTACTCTCTCTCTCTCTCTCTCTCTCTCTCTCTCTATTGTTGCTATCTACTTTACTCTCCTTTACTCTCACTTTTTTCTCTGTATCATTTATTTCTTTCTCCCACCCTTTTTCACTTTCACTCCTTTATTTATTTATTTCTTCCTTTCTTTACATTTCTCTCTTTTTTATTTCTCTGTTCTGTCTGTCTCTCTTCCTTGTTTTTTCTCTTTTTCTCTATTTCTCTCTCCTTTATTTCTCTCTTTTTTGCTTACCTTTTCTCTCTCTCTCTCTCTCTCTCTCTCTCTCTCTCTCTCTCTTTGTGTGATGTGAATGTGGATAGCTGGGTTAATGTGACGAGCGTCAGGTTTCGTAAATAGTGGCAGGAGACAGAAATGGTCTTTGTTGGGAAACTTTATCCCTCAACTTCCAAAAAAGGGGGGGGGGACACTTGCCAACATAGAAACAGTGAGCGGTTCTGTGTGTGTGTGTGTGTGTGTGTGTGTGTGTGTGTGTGTGTGTGTGTGTGTGTGTGTGAAAGAAGGGGTTTGAGATTGTGGAGGTCAGTGGGTTCTGGCTGATAACGTATGCTCCCTCAGTCGTCCCGGCTTTACTCTGTCCGTTCCTGCATACCTTACTGCTCAGCCTGAAGAGCCCAGCCTCACACACACACACACACACACACACACACACACGCACACACACACCTGATCACATGATCATTCATTATTCAAGAGATCATTAATTAACAAGAGAGTTAATACTGTAGAAACTGCCGATCCCATTGGACCCTCCAGCAGCCAGCACTACACTGTTCAATATGTGACTTACTATCATCAATAGTTGTGAGACAATACAGCTCTGGAAAAAAATAAAAGAGAACTTCAGTTTCTGAATCAGTTTCTCTGATTTTGCTATTTATAGGTTTATGTTTGAGTAAAATGAACATTGTTGTTTTATTCTATAAACTACAGACAACATTTCTCCCAAATTCCAAATAAAAATATTCTCATTTAGAGCATTTATTTACAGAAAATGAGAAATGGCTGAATTAACAAAAAAGATGCAGAGCTTTCAGACCTCAAATAATGCCAAAAAAAAAAAAACAAGTTAATATACATAAAGTTTTAAGAGTTCAGAAATTAATATTTGGTGCAATAACCCTGGTTTTTAATCACAGTTTTTTTCATGCATCTTGGCATCATGTTCTCCTCCACCAGTCTTACACACTGCTTTTGGATAAATTTATGCTGCTTTACTCCTGGTGCAAAAATTCAAGCAGTTCAGTTAATATAATTAAGAGGTCTCTTTTTTTCCAGAGCTCTATATTGATATTGCAATAATACTATAATATATACTTATAGAATCATGACTTTCTATAAATATATCTTACAGTGTAGACTTTGATGTCTAGTTCTGTGAAACATTATTTTTTGTATTTTTAGCTAAACAGTTTAGCTTCCATTTTAAAGCTTAAAAACGTTTTTTATTTTACCATTTTTTGTAGAATGGTAACCTTAAATATAAGTGTGTTAAATACATTTTGGTGCATAGATGATGCCAATGCAAAGAAATGCTATTTTTACACCAATAACAAGCTCAATACTTGATTGGTCGAATTCTGAGGGCCCTGTTTAACTATCCTACCTGTTCATTGGTGCTCATCAATCAACTTATCATGACTATATTTTACCTCAACTGGAAAAGCTGTGTAGGTCAAGACTAGGCTTAATCCCTGTCTGGGAAACTGTTTGTCCACTCTATATGTTCAAATATACTCCCTATTAGACCCACAGTGTATATCATTAATCTATATCAGTATTATACGAGCTGATAAGACCAGCGTCTGTAGAGTAAACTTCAGAAAGCTCCCACTGCTGCTGTCTCTGTGCTGCTGCCATCTGTTGCTATGTGGCCTAATTCTTTTGGAGCTCCTCAGCTGGCTGTGCTCTGTGATCACCTGCATGAATGACAGCTCTTTGGCAGCGAGGGTGGGCGGGCATTCAGCCCCTAAATACGGCCAATTAGCTCCTTTCTCCTTCTGGACTGCTATCTACAGACCGGAGCCCTTATCAGCAGCTCGCTCCATTGGCCCTCTGTGCACACAGGGCAGAGGAGAGCTACACACACACACATATACACACACACACACACACACTCAAAACCGGATCATTGTCTCCTCATTGCCCAATTTGTGATGCTATGTTAGTAATAATTTGAGGAGATTATTTATTATAGAACAATTTCCACATGGATTCTAGAGGTACACTATAGTGAAGAGCCACCAGAGTGCTCTCCAGACCAGTCAACCAGCCAATCAGTAAATCTTAGTAAACCAATTAACCAGTATACAGATTAACCAACCAACCAGTCAAGAAGTCTAAACTAAAGTGACTCAATAAATACTCCACCCAACAATCTGACCAGTCAACAAATCCCAACAACCAGTAAAAAATCCTCCAACCAACAGAATAACCAGTAAATAAACCCAAACTATTAATGAACCAGTAAACCCTCCAACCAACAGAATAACCAGTAAATAAACCCAAACTGTCAATGAACCAGTAAACCCTCTAACTAATAAACAAATTCCAAAAAACAGTAAATGCCCCACCCAACAGAACAACCAGTTAACCAATCCCAACATCCAGTTAACATTGCAGCCCACAGAACAACCAGTCAAGAAATCCAAACTATCAATGAACCAGTAAACCCTCCAACCAACAGAATAACCAGTAAATAAACCCAAATTATAAATGAACCAGTAAACCCTCCAAACAACAGAACCACCAGTCAACAAATCCCAACAACCAGAGAACCTTCCAACCAACAGAACAACCAGTAAACAAATCCGAACTATCAACAAACCACTGAACCCTCCAACCAATAAACAAATCCCAACCAACTGTGAACCTGCCAAGTCCACAGCACAACCAGTCATCGAATCCAAACTATCAGTGAACTACTAAACCCTCCAACCAACAAAACCAGTCTACAAATCCACACTACCAGTAAACCAGTAACCTTTCAGCCAGTAAGTCAACCAGACAACAAATTCAAACTATTAGTGAACCAGTAAATAACCAATAAACCAACCTGCCCAGTCAAAGTAAATTACATAAGCTGAATGGTTTGATTTGTATCATACTGGTTAGCTTAGTATCTGCTTACGTAAACCAGGCATTACACATCCCAACTAACCAACCCTGGAGTTTAACCAAATAACCCATCTGATAACCTCACAATCAACACAGCAATAAACCAACCAACTAACCAACCAGTAATCATATTAAAGCACCCGTTAGGATTATATTTTCTTTAGTAACTCATTACATGATCAGGATGTATCGTCAGATAGTAATTGTTCTGCTGAACAGGTAATCACTGAGCTTCAGCACAGTTGCTGACCATAGATGGGTGATTTACCAACTCCACTAGAGTAGTAGAGATTTTGGACCCTAGCATTTTGGACATTGATTCACCTCGTTTGCCACAGTGTGTCAATCTGGCAACCGGTGTGATCTTCGTGTCTGCGGCAGAAATCTCTCTCCAGTGTTTGGAAATTGGACTAACCAACAAAAGGACTTAACAAACCAACAGATTAAGATCCCAACTGTTCATGACTCTAGTTTTTTAGTTTTTAATTGCAATTAAAAGTATAACTATTGTATATTATAAGTATATTTTAGTGATATTTTAGCGAGTATTACTGATAGTGACAAGAGCGTTTTAATGCAGGAATTATAGAGAATGGGCGATACGGTTTTAAACTTTTCCTGATGTTGTTCTGATTGATTCTCTGCAGTGGGAGGAGGTGAGCATCATGGACGAGAAGAACGTGCCGATCCGGACGTATCAGGTGTGTAACGTGATGGAGGCCAGTCAGAACAACTGGCTGCGGACGCACTGGATCCAGCGCGGTCCGGCTCAGCGGATTTACATCGAGATTAAATTCACCCTGCGGGACTGCAACAGTCTGCCCGGAGTTACCGGCACCTGCAAGGAGACCTTTAACCTCTACTACCAGGAGACGGACTCGGACGGCGAGAGGACGGTGCGCGAGAGCCGCTTCTCCAAGATCGACACGGTGGCGGCCGACGAGAGCTTCACGCAGGTGGACATCGGAGACCGGATCATGAAGCTGAACACTGAGGTGCGGGACGTCGGGGTCCTGACGCGGAAAGGCTTCTACCTGGCTTTTCAGGACGTCGGCGCCTGCATCGCCCTGGTGTCTGTGAGGGTCTTCTATAAGAGATGTCCGCTGGCGGTTAGAAATCTGGCGCAGTTTCCCGATACGGTGACCGGAGCCGATACCTCGTCTCTGGTGGAGGTTCGGGGGTCCTGTGTGAATCACTCAGAAGAGCGGGAGGTCCCCAAAATGTACTGCGGGGCGGACGGGGAGTGGCTGGTCCCCATCGGGAACTGCCTGTGTAACCCGGGTTACGAGGAACGCAGTGGACAGTGTCAAGGTAAGACGAGATTCCTATTGTAATGTGTCTCCAAGACTGATCAGTAGGGGTGGGATTCTCTAGGCACCTTACGATTCGATTAGATTACGATGCAGAGCTCTGAGATGTGATTAAACGATGTGATAAAACGATTATTGATTGAGCATCTTGATGCATCTTTTTCTTTTATACTGGAAAGTATAAAAGTAAAGTCCGGATGTTAGATGATCCCAAAACTATTGGATGGAGCTCCATCATTCCTGGGAACATCGTTCCTTCACTTCCCCATGGCTCAGTACAGTCATTAGGTTTGAGTTCCTGCTTTTCTCAAACATGAAATATTTGTATAAAATGCTTGAATAGATATTCTATAGATATTGGCGTGTAATCAGTCTGAAATTTCACTAAAATACCTGTCTGTGAGGAGGTGGTTAAGGCAACAGCAATGTTATTTTATTCTTTATTCTGTTTATTGTGTGTTTGACTGTTGATTGGCTGCTGTCTAGGTTCATTTCAGTCAGTGGAGCACCTGTGTTTTCCGCTGCCAAGATAAATAGCAATACAGCAGAAATGTACCTGAACACACCTCGCTTCTAGATCACCATGTCGATCAGTGTAGATTTATGCCTAGTCTATGTGAAAATAGACTGTTGGCGGGGTGTAAGGTAGCAAAGAGCGTCACGACGTACGTGCCTTGCGCAGGGTGTATGATAGAGCTCTCAGTCTCAGAGTGTGTGTGTGTGTGTGTGTTTGTTTAGTATGTCAGTAAGGATGAGTGGAGCTTGTTCCCTGTTTGTTAGTGGGTTTTGTTTCCCTCTGGTTCTGCTTATTTATCTGAAGCATCTTCTCACTGCAGGCAGCTCGCTGAGCCTGATCCTCTCTGGAGAGAAAAACAGGCGAGATGAGAGAGAGAGAGAGAGAGAGAAAGAGAGAGAGAGAAAGAGAGAGAGAGAAAGAGAGAGAGAGAAAGAGAGAGAGAGTGAAAGAGAGAATAAAGCAGTCAGTAGACAGTTAGACAGTACCGCTGCTTGTGCTTCAGGTTCAGCTGTTAAAGTTTTACTCTCACTCTTTACACACTCCTCTGCTCTCCATAAACACCCGAATGAAATTCTGCACTTTAGATCAGTAGGTTTACTCGTAGCAGAAAGACAGTTTTCTTTACTTGACCCAAATAAAGTCGATACAGGGTTTAAATCGGTGTGAGAAACTCGGAGAAACACGGCTGGGAGATCAAATTTAGATACAGTGCTGTAAAAAAACTATTTCGTTATTTTTAACATATTTACATTTTAATATCAATCAAGGTATTAAAAAAATAGCACACAATTTCAGAAAAAAGAGCATCATACTTTACGTAAAACATGGTGGTGGTAGTGTGTGTGTGTGTGTGTGTGTGTGTGTGTGTGTGTGTGATGGTCTGGGGCTGCTGGACAACTTGCTGTAATAGATGGAAGCATGAATTCTGCTGTTTATCAGACAATCCAGAAGGAGAATCAGAATCCGGCCATCTTTTCCTGGCCTCAAGCTCAGGTGTACTTGGGTTCTGCAGCAGGACAATGACCCAAATCACACAAACAGGTTTTTGGAGTGGCCTAGTTAAAGTCTGATTGATTGATATGCTGTGGATGATCTTAAACAGGATGTTTATGCTGGAAAATGCTCAAATATGTCGGAATTAAAACAATTCTGTAAAGAAGAGTGAATTTTTTTTGTCATTTAATAAATAAAACTATGATTTAAAAAATGCTTTTTATATTTACTCAGGTTATCTTTGTATGATATTAAAGTTTGTTTGATAATTGGAAAAAAATATTATTATGACTAAAAAAAAAGAAAAAAAAAAAACAAAATAATTCTGTGGGGGGCAAATACTTTTTCAGACCACTGTATACATGGACAGATGGAAGGATGAGTAGAAAGACAGATGGATGGAGAGGCGATAGATAGATATATTTTTAATATATTGTATCAGAGCTGTAAAGAACAGTACTGTTGATGATGTGTTTAATATTCGCTGGTCAGGATCTCAGGATCTCAGGATCTCAGCAGGACCGAGTTTGGTGAGGTCAGATGTTAGACTGCTGGGAGTGACAGCTTACACTGATGGACTAGACAGACCAGTCATAGCACACACACACACACACACACACACACGTACTCTCACTTTCTCCCAGCTCCAGGCGTGTGAGTTTCTCGGCGTGTGATGAGGGTTACCACATCCACCCTTGACATCTGATCTTAATGGCCGGGGGTCGGAGTTCACATTCCCTCTGCTCTTTCTAGTGCCGTCCTCCTGACCTCGGCCTTTGTGTGTGAGTGTGTGTGAGTACATGTGAGTGTGTGTTGGTGTGAGTGTGTTGTTTGTCCGTGTGGATGTGCGTCACGGTGATATATAGTGTCCTTTTAAATCCTCTTGTAAGTGTGGTCATGTGATCAGAACTAACATTTCAATGATAATGAAAGAAAAGTCCCCAAACCACATGTTGATTTTATTAATTATGGAGGACTAGGGATGGAAATCATGAATTATATGGCATTTCACGATATGATATTATCCAGAAAAGTGGTTTAATATGTTACGATATGGCACAATATTATATTATCCCAAAACTGTTGTCTTTGGAATGATGGAGCAGAGTTAAGGACCTGGGAATGATGTGGAGTTCTGACCTTTTTAACCCTTGTGTGGTGTTCGGGTTTGTGGGACCCGTTTTCATTTTTCATCAAATGATACTAAAAAAATATTTCTAACATTTCTAATATTTCTAAAATATTCTAACTCAAACTCATTGGCATTGGCTCATTTTTTGTGAAAAACATATATCAAAACACATTTTCGATAAACACACATATTTATATTACATACAGTATGTTTGGCCAAGGGCTAATAAACATTGCTTCATTTGTAAATTTGAAACTAAACAAATTTTCTACTCATATCTTGAGTTTAATTCATTTTCTTTTACATTTTATTAAAAAAGCTAATAAAAAAAGAGTAGCACTTTTTGAAAGAAATGCAACATAAGAAAGGTACAGGGCAAATATTAACCATGTAAGCTGTTTATATTGCTTGCAATGTAGGTGAAGCGAGCATGTGTAAAGCATTTTAATGTAAAATTGCTTAATTTTGCTGAATTAAATACAAGTAACAAAGTAAACGAGTAACAAAAATATGAACACCACACAAGGGTTAATGCTCTAGTCCCTGAATACTATCAAATCTTCACAGCAATGCTCAAAAATCTAGGAGAAATCCTGAGACAGTTACTCCAACAAAAGCAAGATAAACTCTTTTTAATACTTGATTTCAGAAAAAAACGGTTACTAAGAAGGTGTTTAGAGCAGTAAAGCCACTCTGCTGAAGTACAGCGTTTTATAGGGGTGAGTTTTCAGTGAAGTTTCTCCAGCACTAAGGTTGGGTGCAGCAGCATTAGCATTAGCTGCTAACTGCAGCGCTAGCTCTTTTCCTGTTCAGCTGATAGCGCCCTGGATTACCGGAACACTCAGGGTTCCTCAGTATATCGCTATCGGGAAGCATTTACTAGTGCTAACTGCGGCTGGCTAATGCTGCTAATCGCGGTTGATCAGCACTGGTAACCACAGCTGGCTGTGCTTCCAATCAAAGTCTTCTCTGGGCAGTAGAGACAGGTACTTCAGCAAAAGCAGGAGAAACTTTTTTTAAAGCACCATTAAGGATTATATGTTCTGTAGTAACACAATTTATCATCAGATATTAAGAAAACACTCTAAGCTTATGAACTCGCAGCTTATGTCAGCAGAGCTGCAGCCAGTACTTTCTTATTTGAACTGTGCAGTACGTCACTGTAATCTGGTGTGGTGTGGTCTCTGAATCAGCCCAGAGCTATTCCCCCAGTCCCATTTCCACACACAGGGTTGCCAGGTAATAGACAACAGCACTCAAACAGTATGCAGCCATCATGGAAACGGGCAAGGCACCACCACTTACTTAGTAGGGACTGAAACTCTAACTAGTGTTTGGGAATTGGACTCCTGTAGCCTCTTTTTACACATTTGCCATCATTTTACTGATTGTTCCCTTAATGAGTTTAAAGTTGAGACTCAGTCTGCTAACTGGTGGTAGTTGGGGGTTGATGTAGGAGGTAAGTTTGGAGGTTGGGAGCTTTGGTTGAGGGTTATGTAGGTTTAGGGTTGATTTTGTGGTGTGTTGGGGGATGGGCTTGGTGGTTTAGAGTGAGGTTGAAGGTCCTTGACTCCTCCATCCATCTCCCGCGTCTCGACTGACAGAGCAAGAGGAGAAATTTATTAAGACATCAAAGATTTGACAGCTGGGCCTCTACAGGTCACACTGGAGACCCACGAGAGAGAAAGAGAGAAAGAAGGAGAGAGAGAGAGAAAGAGAGAGAGAGAGATTCAGGAAAACTGAGGGAAAGTGCACATCTGTTTACTTTTACTTTTTTTCTGCTGGACTTCCTCTCATCCTCGTTTCTCGTCTCGTGGTTCTCTTCCCTTCTGTTCTGTAAAAATAAAGCCAGAAAATTTCCATCATGTTCTCAAATTTCTACCTATTCATTTTGTTGACCCACCTTCTCTTTTCTGCTCTTGTGTTCTTGTGTTCTTGTCTTTTTGTGGACTCGGGAAACATCCTCAGCTGCAGTCCAAATTCTGTTTAGAAGTTTAGAAGATCACAGTTAGCCAAGTTCACTACAAATACGTGAATGAGTTCTTGCTGTTCTTCCTTTATTATCGAGGATGCATGGAAGGTGACTTATGTGTACTTCTTAGAGCCTGATATCCCACAATGCACCCCGCAGCATTGTCTGTGGGGGAGAAAGTACCTACCTTTAAGTTATAGGTTTTTTTTAAAATAGTACCACTGTGTAATAAAATAAAGATTAATAAAAGTCATTTTTATGGGAGAATGTAGGGGTTTAAACTTCAGATATGTGTTTTTTTTGTTTTAAAAGCAACTATTTGAAAATGTGCTTCTACGTTTTCAGAACATCGCTTTCTGTGCCCTGAGAGGGTGAGGTCATCAAGTACGCAGATGTTCCGATTACAGAATAAAAGTCCTGCATCCTCAAGTTCTCGCCAGCCGAACTTACCAAATCCGTTCTTGCCAAGTAGGCGAGTCCAAACTTGTGTACTGCATATTGAGAAATGGCCTTGTGTCTCAGACTGCCTTCATTGAGTTTAAAGAGCAGCTTAACAGACCAGAGGCAGAACAGAATTTCCTCTGATTTAAGATTCAAAGATTCAAAGATTCGAGATTCAATGACTCAAGATTCAAAGAGTTTATTGTCATGTGAACAGTAAGGAAACAAGTTTTCTCGTACAATAAAAATCTTTCTTTGCACCTCGTCAAGTATGCCACATAAAGAGAAATGTAGAAAAATACAAAAAAAGCAAGAAATAATAAACTAGCTGATATAAATATTAAATTGGTGTTAAATTTACATCAAAAAATGCAATATATACATGATTACAGTACTATGTGCTATGCATATTATTATTTACAAGAACATGATAATCTACAGCAGTGAGAGATAACAAAAGTGTGAAAGCTTTTTAGTAGTGCAATTATTATTAAGCATTATTGCAGTAAAATTGAACATGTGTCAGTGAGATGTAAACGTGTAGAGTAAGAGTAAGTTGCAGGGTTATTACTGAGGTAGGTTGAGGAGTCTGAGGTCTGTGGGGAAGAACCTGTTCTTTAATCTGTTGGTTTTGCTTTTCACACTTTTACTATACCTTTAACCTGAAAGCAGAAGTGCTGCCAGAGACAGTCAACACACGCTGATAACACTGATGGACAATAAAATAAAAAACTAGTAGTGCAGAAAATGGTAAAACTATAAAAATATTATAATAGGGCATCTCAGAGGGTGTGTCTGCAGAGATGGGGTTGTGTACATGGAGTGTCCAGAGTGTCCAGAATGAAAAGATTTTATGTCCAGATTTTATTTCAGAGCCATTGCATCAAACAGGTGAGGTTGGAGATGCTTTGTGTGAATGTGTGTGTGTGTGTCTCCAAACAGTTATTGTGGACTTGTGAAACTGACAGAAACACACACACAAGTCTATTTCTGTGAGCGTAAGGGACTTTCATTTTTCTCAGGAACGTTTTTTGTCCTGGATGCGTTGTTGGCATCGTTCGGCCATCAAGGCGTTTTGTTCAACACGACAGCAGGGCATTTTACACCTGAGTGCTTTAAACACACACACACACACACACACACACACACACACACACACACTGACAAAAGCTGAGGAAGAAGGTTAGGCTCCACCGTCACCTGACAGAACTCCATATGTATAACAGCAGGTTCAAATCAACACGTATTCCTGCATAAAAAGAGAGAGTGAGAGTATCTACCTGTAATGAACTCTATATAACATTATAATACTAAACCCAAATAAACACTAATAAAGTCAGTGATCAGTGAGAATGTCTACCTGTAATTAACTCTATATAACATTAGAATACTAAACCCAAATAAACAGTGGGGCAGCATTTACTAGTGCTAAACACATGCTAATGCTAATGCTGCTGCACCCAGCCTTAGTGGAAATCTGGAAATCTAAGCTTACTGTAAGTAAACGGAAGTGCTTTATTTACCCAAATAAACAGTTTTCAGGAGATAAGTCTGTGTAGATTCACATCCAGCACTCGTTTAACTTTAAACGTTTTTTTTTTTTAAGTTTAATTTAAGTTTTGTTTATTAAAATTAGCTTATCTTAGCTTTACAGGTCTTACTACCCGGCGGCGACACCTGATGATTTAAAAGAAAAAACATGGCGACACCCCTGTTCCTTAATAGTGTCGCTTAGTGCACCTTATAGTGTGAAAAATACGGTTCTACACCAGTGAGGAGATGGGGGTTCTGATAAAGTGGCCAGGGTGTATGTATAAAACATGTTGCTTTTTCACTATTAAGATGTTTGTAGGTCAATAAACTGTTTATAAACTTTATGAATGATCATGTGATTAGAGGGATATGCTGCTTATATATCTTTATTAATAGTAATCAGTGTTTATTCAGGTGTTCTAAAGTTCTTGAGTAGCATTATCTCCTCACTGTCAGCCCACACTTACAGCTGTACAGAGAGTTATAATAGCAGACGCTTCAAAACCCACTCTCTTCATCTCTCACTCTCTCTCTCCATCTCTCTCTCTCTCCATCTCTCTCTATCTCTCTCTCTCTCAGTGTGAAGTGGGTGATGGTAGACGTCTGAATAGCAGCAGAGCGAGAGGATTAGCATGTCAAAAGCTCCTGAATTAATAGCCCCTTTCTTTCTTTCTCTCTCTCTCTCACCTCTCTCCCCCTCTCTCTCACTCTCTTTCTCTCCCTCTGTCTCTCAGCTTTGGTCGTTCTCTCTGTTCTGAGCAGAGGGGAGTTCATTATTTATTTTAAGCCCCCTTTCATTCATCCAGACAATCAAAACTGCTGCAACAACAGCAAAACCAAAATATGAACATCTGCGAGAGAAAAGAGAGAAAAACCACAGAGAGAAAAAGAGAGAGAGGAGGACAGAGAGAAAGAGCAAGAGAGAAAAGGATGATAATAATGAGGAAGAATAACAGAAAAAGAGACAGACAGAAAAAGAGAGAGACAGGCAAGAGGGGAGGCTAAAATGAGGAGAAAAAGAGGAGGGGATAGCCTGAGAAAAAATGAAGGTAATGAAAGGGAGAATGAGGGAGAGAGAGAATGAGAAGGAGGAAAAAAAGGAGATGAGAGAAAAAGTAAAAAAAAGGAAAGTGTGATGAAAAGTGAGAAGAGGACAGAGTGAAAGAGACACAGAGAGAAACATCGAGAAAATAAGAGGTACAGAGAGAGGAGGACAAAGAGAGAGAGTCGGAATGAAAAGGAAGATAATAAGAGGGAGAATGACACGGAGAGGCTGAGAGAAAGAAAGATTAAGAGGAGGACAAAGTGAGAGGAAAAAAAGGAAATACAAAGAGAAGAGAAGAGGACAGAGAGAGAGTGAGATAAATAAAAAGATAAAAAAGTGAGATGATAGTGAGAGAGAGAGAGAGAGAGAGAGTTACAAAAAGAGGAGGACAGAGAGAGGGAGAGAAAGAGAAGGATGGGAGAGACAAGAGGAAAGGGAAAAAAGAAAGGGAGAGTGTGATGAAAAGTAAGAAAAGGGGACAGTGAGAGATGCTGGTGGTAGATTATTCTCAGTCTAGTAGTAACACAGGCACCAGGAGTAAAGCAGCATAAAGTTATCCAAAAGCAGTGTGTAAGACTGGTGGAGGAGAACATGATGCAGAGATGCATGAAAAAAACTGTGATTAAAAACCAGGGTTATTCCACCAAATATTGATTATTTCTGAACTCTTAAAACTAGTTTATGAATATGAACTTGTTGTTTTTTTTTGCATTATTTGAGGTCTGAAAGCTCTGCATCTTTTTTTGTTATTTCAGCCATTTCTCATTTTCTGTAAATAAATGCTCTAAATGACTAAAATATTTTTATTTGTTATTTGGGAGAAATGTTGTCTGTAGTTTATAGAATAAAAATCAATGTTCATTTTACTCAAACATAAACCTATAAATAGCGAATTAACTCACTTTATAAAGAGATGGAAAAGAGAGGAGAGAGACAGTGAGAGCAGTGGAGAGGGACAGAGGTGGGGGGCGGGGCTACAGTAAAAGAGCAGGACAATGAGAGTGATGAGAGAGAGAGAGAGTAAAAGGGCGAGAGAGTTTGGAGAGAGTTTTTTTTTGTTCTGTTTCTTTTTTCCTCTTCTTTTCATCATCGCTCTCTTCACACTGCCTTTGATCTAATGACAGATGCTGTTATCACTAATCTCTCTCACTCTCTCTGTCTCTCTCTCTCTCTCTGTCTCTCTCTCTTTTCTCTGTTTACCCACTCCTCTTTCTTTATCTCTCTCTCTCTCTCTCTCTCTCTCTCTCTCTCTCATCGTCTGTTGGAGGATGTAGGTGGTCTTCGTTTTTCTTTTCTCTTTCTCTCTGTGATGAAGACAGGGACCGTTGATTAACAAAAGAGCTGGGAATCCAGTGCATGCCTACACACACACACACACACACACACACACTCACACACTCACACACACACACACACTGAGGTATGAAACATTGCTCGATATGGTATGTGGCTCACAGAAACTTGAGTGTGATTATTGTGTGTGTGTGTTTTTTAGTGTACTGCACTGATTTTAGACTTGATAATAAAACACAGTGGATCAACACCAGCAGATGACTGACATGACTCTTTATCCAAACCATCACTGATCATCAGTAAATTTGACATTTCATTTAAAGGAAATCAAGGGATCAGCGTCTGGAGGAAGAGTGGAGAGACACACAGTCCAAACTGCTCGAGGTCTAGTGTGAAGTTTCCACCAATCAGTGATGGTTTGGATAAAGAGACATGTCTGATATCTGCTGGTGTTGATCCACTGTGTTTTATTATCAAGTCTAAAGTCAGTGCAGTTTTGTTTTCCCACAAAATCTTACAGCACTTCATATCTTACAGCTTCCCTCAGCTGACTACTAATTTTTATGGAGATGCAGATTTCATTTTCCAGCAGGACTTTCCAGCACACTGCCCACACTGCAATCCACAAAAGTACCAATTGGTCTAATAATTATATAATATTCTAATTTTATGAGACACTGATTTTTGAGTTTTCATTGGCTGTCAACCATAATCTATAACAACAATAAAAGAATTCAACGTTTTAAATAGACCACTCTGTGTTTAATTAATACATTTATATTAAAATTTGAGTTTCACATTTTGAACTGAATTACTGAAATAAAGTAACTTTTTAATGATATTCTAATTTTTGCAGCTGCACCTGTATATCCTACAGCTATGAAGTTATGAGGTTGTGGTAGGGTCAGAACACAACAGAGAACAGTAAAACATACATGCTATTGTCTGTGTGTGTGTGTGTGTGTGTGTGTGTGTGTGTATCTGTTTATTTATAAAGAATAACAACATTTACCAACATCCACCACCCCACAGTTCCCACAGTCCAGCTACACACACACACGCACACACACACGCACACACACTCTTATGCACAATGGAAGGTGTTCCAGCTCTAGTCAATCTGTCGTCCGTGCATTTCCCATAGATTACCTAAACAAGCTAAAAATACACTCTTCACACACACACACACACACACACACACACACACACACACACACACACACATATACATAGTATCTCACACATTGTAGTATATTCATCATATTTGTGTAAATATGTTATTATTAGTGGTTTTTATTAGTGGTATTCTGTAAATACCTGCAATTAATTGCACTTCTACTTAAGAGTCAAGTTTTTATAGTCAATATTTAAATGTAAATAATACAATGCGTGCAAGAAATGTAAAATTCAATTATATTTATATTAGTGTTGTTAATCAAAATACTAGTATATGCTTATAGTATACAGCTCTGTAAAAAAAGAAATAAGAGAGCAATTAAAAATCAAGCAATATAATCAAGAGGAAGATGGATGATCACAAGCCATCAAACCACCAAACTGAACTGCTTGAATTTTTGCACCAGAAGTAAAGCAGCATAAAGTTATCCAAAAGCTGTGTGTAAGACTGGTGGAGGAGAACATGGGTAAAAACCACCAGGGTTATTCCACCAAATATTGATTATTTCTGAACTCTTAAAACTTTATGAATATGAACTTGTTGTTTTCTTTGTATTATTTGAGGTCTGAAAATTCATGCATCTTTTTTGTTATTTCAGACATTTCTCATTTTCTGTAAATAAATGCTCTAAATGAGAATATTTTTATTTGGAATTTGGGAGAAATGTTGTCTGTAGTTTATAGAATAAAACAACAATGTTTATTTTACTCAAACATAAACCTATAAATAGTAAAATCAGAGAAACTGATTCAGAAACGTGTGATCTTTTTATTTTTGTCAGAGCTGTGTATGTTTCAGGGGGGATAAAGCCGTAACGTGGGGCGCTGGAATAGAGAATGCCTGATGAATTGAATAGAGGAAACTTTTATTTACTTTTACTTTATTATAAACATCTCAGCTTGTTTGTAAGGATTTCTGAATTAGAACTTAATTAGCTGAGTATAAAAAAAATGTTTTCACACCTCTAGTTGTGAAAGTTTCTATGATGTGGATCAGTTGATGAGTTTATTTGGTTTATTTTGAGCGTTTCTCCCTCTGTTTGGTTTGGTTTCACACAGGCATAAAAACCTGAACTCACCAAAATATGTGCAGCAATAAACCACGCGAGCACATCGTCTCCTCCGATTGGTCAGAGCTGTCCGTGCATATCTGTGCAGTGTGAAGCTGCTTTAACACAGATATGAGCAGTGAACGCTGCACATACCGCGCTCTCAGTGTGTGTAAACAGCATGGAGCAGCAGCAGAGACAGTGTTTACTCATAGCGGTGTATTATCTGGTATACCCAATGATCCTATTGCAGTCAAATCCTCACAGCAATGTATTTGCTTCAAAATCTAGTAGAAAGGTTTCTCAAATCCTTCAATAAAAGCAGGATAAACTCATTTTTTTATACTGCTGACTTCAGAAAAAGAAGGTGTCCCATCAGTTTCGTCCATATAGTGCCAATAGCTACTGTTAGCATTAGCTTTAGCGGTAAAATACGGAGTTTTTGGGTTTTAGTTTAATGCCTGTACAGATTAACCAAACTTGACCTTCAGCTCACATAGCCAAACACATTTACCCTCAGGTTATTGTGTGTGTAAGTGTGTGTAAGTGTGTGTGTGTGTGTGTACAAATGAGGTGTGTATTAACATATCCCATTCTACCACACACTTCCTGGTAAAAAGAACAGAAGCACAGCCCTCTCACTTTTAACAATAGCATACGGTGCCAAAGACACACCCAACCCAGCCTGCTACACACACACACACACACACATACACACACACATACTTGTTATTTTTCTTTCTTTTAGATTTTGAGTCTGAACTTACCTATAAGTACTGTAGTTTCCTTTATACCTTTATATAAGCATCAATATTTAATATTAATTTTAATGTGTAATTATTCCACCTGATATACCACAGCATCCCTATAGGTGTTCACTGTGGGGTCATAATCTTATGCTTGATTGGTGTATGCTTTGATGTTTTTATTTATAATTATTTTCTACACAGGAAGATAATAGTGAAGTGATCTATCACACTATGAAGGAACATATAAGGAATCATTTAGTAACTTAAAAGTGTTAAACAAACAAAAATACTATGTTAACTTGCGGTTTCTGAAGCGGGTAACTCTGAAAAACATATGCTGTACAACAGAGGAAACTCTTTCTCTTCCTTTTCGGGGTTGGTCCTGATGAGGGCCAGTTTCATCATTTCATCATAAAGTTTTTAATTGTCTTTGCGACTGCACTTGAGGATACTTTCAAAGTACTCTTAAGTATTTTTATTTATTTATTATTTTTTTAGTTTGGTAGTTCTTGCCATAATATGTATTTAAACATTTAAAACATTGAACATTAAAACATTACTGTATTTTTTGAAATATAAGACATATTTAAAATCCTTTAATTTCCCAAAAAATAGACAGTGCACCTTATGTATGAATTCTACAAGTCAGGTATTAAGGAGCAGTAAAGCCACTCCACTGAAGTACAGAGTTATACAGGAGTTTCAGTTTAGTTCTCCAGCGCCTAGGCTGGAGCAGTATTAGCATTAGCCGCTAACTGCGCTAAGCGCTAGCTCTTTCTGCCGATCAGAGGTGAGTATATCAGACTGTAGTCAGCGTGTTTACCGCATTAAAGCAAGCTACGTGGAACAAATCACTAGCTAATATTTCCCTGGCTTACCGGAAAACACACAGTTAGCTGCTAATGCTAATGTTAAGGCTAATGCTGCTGCACCCAGGCTTAAGAGAAATGTGGAAATCTAATCTTACTGTACATAAACGGAAGTGCTTTACTTACACAATTAAACAGTGTTCAGGAGAGAAATCTGTGTAGCTTAACATCTAGTGCTTGTTTTTTTTTTTTTTTTAATTACAGTTTTGTTTACTTAGCTTAGCTTAGCTTAGCTTTACTCAACTTTACTCAAGTTGCATCGCTTCCACGACCCAGCACAGAGACCTGCTAAAGTATAAGGAAACGATTTATAATCCGATGCACCTTATATATAAACTACAATGCAGAACATTTTAAAATCACAAAAAAATCACTGAATTTAAGCTTCCTTTTCGTTCTTACATTCTCGTTCCTCTCACTTGATTTCTGCCGGGTTTCTGGCAGCTCGTATTAAACTCTGTACTCCTATTAAACCCATCCTATCTGATGCTGCCCTCCCTTCCCCGTGCCAGCGGGCAGCGGATTGGGCCTCCGATAATAAGCTCATTGTATCTTTTAGGAAGCTATTCTTTGAGGGAAGCAGGCCTACGTGTTGAGGGGAACGTGGGGTGTATTTAATTTTCAGGAAGCCGTGCAACAATCTTTCAAATTCCCCTAACAGATCCATTATGTAAAGAACCATTTGACACAACAATACCAACACAAACACCATCAGTCCGAACAGTATCGGCTAATAAATAGGGCTGTCACACCTACCCAGCTCACTGGAGAACAGGGATTGTGTGTGTAGTGTGTGTGTGTGTGTGTGTGTGTGTGTGTGTGTGTTTTGGACAGAGGTCAGGTTTGGGAAATGGCTTCAGTATTGGGGACAAAATGAAAAACTGCACCAAATACTGTGAACTAGTGCTGTGCGATATGGAAAAAATCATACATCACGATATGGAATTTTTTTATGTCACGATAACGATAAATATCATGATATACCACGTTTAAGTATGTTTTCAGTTATTCTTCAAAAAATATGACAAAATAATATCATTACTTACTTTTTCCCAACTTTATTTCAAAGTGACATTAAACCAAACTTTCACAAATGAGAATTTAGTTCAGCAATATATATGTGTCACATGAAAACAGATGAGGTAGATGCAGTAGTTTATATTTTTTTTAAATAGAACAATGCATCTCCATTGTTCAGCTCTCGTGAGTTTAATAACGCAAAGCATGTCGTAAACCGGCGTGTCTTCGCGTGACCGTCAAATAATGTAAAGCAGCGTCACGTCGCAAAACCACATTATGAAGCTTTTTTTTTTAAGCGAAGATTATTTTATCACTTGTATAAACCGAGTTTATGCAAAGTGACCACGCCAATACATTTCATAGTAGCCTACTTTATATATTTGCATGAATAATTGATGAAATTACTGTAGAAACGATATTTATCGTCATATCGATAATTTATCGATACATTTATTTCTCATCTTCTCTAAAGAGCGGCAACATGAGAGCCTCAAAACACTTAAACTCTCAAACAACCTGAAAACAAAGATTGTTCAACATCATGGTTTAATTAGAGGAAGTATATAAAAAGCTGAATAATCTCAGAGATTTCAGCTGCAGTTTCCACTGTGAGGAACAGAGTGAGGAAATGGAAGAACCACAGACACAGTTCTAGTTAAAGACCTGAAGCTGCAGAACAAGAAAAATCTCAGATAATCAGAGGAGAAGGATGGAGAGAACAGTTATAGTCGACCTACAGACCTCCAGACCAGCTCCAAACACCTACAACATGATCATCCTGCTGCAGATGGAGTCACTGTGCATCGTTCACTATTCACTATTAAGCACACTTTGCACGAGGAGAGTCTGTATGAGAGAGAAATGCAGAAGATGAAGCCTTTTCTGCGCCACAAACAGAGTCACTTAAGGTATTGTATTTCTGCAAAAGGAGGATCTACGAAATATTGGTGTAATTGTTTTGTTGGGGTGCATTGCTGTGAGGGTTTGATTGCATTCAGTGACAAAAGCATTAGTGAGTTCAAGATGTTGGATGTTGAACAACATCCAAACTTATTGGATGGAGCTCCATGATTCTAGAGAACCCAGTTTCTCCACTGCTCCACAACATAAAGGGGGCTTTATACCCCTCTAATAGGATCATGCTATATTTATATGTTTGTCTGTGAGTCCTATTCTACTTGTGTTACTTCTTTACGGGGACTATATCAGCTGTTTGAGTGCATTTGCACATCTGTGTCAGCAATGAGTTTAACTTTAAGTAGCTGAATGCAAGATCTCGTCAACGCGGAACCCTAGTAAGCAGATCATTAGCAGACTCTGGGCTGGTATTGCTGGTTTTGATGCACACAGGTCTGGTGTTTAACTGCTCTGTTGGCTTTGGGTGAAAGTGTGTGTGTGTGTGTGTGTGTGTGTGTTGGTTTTATGGCTATGGAGGGACTTGAAGGTTAACACCAGAGGTGACAACCTCATCAATCACTCTGATCAGCCTCGCCGTCCGCATGTTTCTCATCTATCACACACACACACACACACACACACACACACACTCACACACTCATACTGGTTTCCCCAGTGGCTGAGGTAATTGTTAATTAGTCACTGAAGCCTGTCGAACAGCTGCCGCAGACAGGAAACTACTCAATGTCTCACTTAACTCTGAGTGTGTGTGTGTGTGTGTGTGTGTGTGTGTGTGTGTGTGTGTGTGTGTGTCTGTGTCTGTGTCTGTGTCTGTGTCTGTGTTGCACCCACTGCTGACATACACACACTCTTTGAAATAACTTTATATTGCTTTATTTTGTTTATATACTTTTTTATTATCATTTCTGGGACAGTATATCATCCAAACACAAAGTCATAGTTATTGTTACAGGCCTATAGCTCTAATCACTGATCCTCCACTTCCCTTTTCTTTACTTTCTTATTTCCTTTGTTGCTTGATACAATCAAATCATCACAGCAATCCAAGATCCCCCCCCGAAATATTGTAGTAATATGTCTTCCTTGGACAGTAGAGACAGTAATGCAGTAAAAGCATTATAAACTCAGTTGAATGCTCTTTTTTTGTGGGAACCAATGAATGTAGCAGGTTTCCCAATACTGTATATTTGTCCATAATACTAGTGCATGTAAAAAACTGAGAATATCATTGCAATGTTACTGTATTATTTCAGTAATTCAGTTTAAAATGTGAAACTCATATATATTATATAGATGTATTAAACACACAGAGTGATCTATTTTAAGCGTTTATTTCTTTTATTGTTGTTATTGATTAAGGCTTACAGCCAATGAAAACCCAAAAATCTGAGTCTCAAAAAAATTTTAATATTCTATAACTAAGACCAATTGGTACTTTTGTGCACTGCAGTGCGGGCAAGGTGCCAAGTCCTGCTGGAAAATGAAATCCTCAACTCTATAAAAGTTGTTTTCAGCAGAGGGAAGCTGTAAGATATGAAGAACAAAACTGCACTGACTTTAGACTTGATAATAAAACACAGTGGATCAACACCAGCAGATGACAGACATGTCACTGGAGATGCAGATTTCATTTTCCAGCAGGACTTGGCGCACTGCCCACACTGTCAAAATGACCAATTGGTCTTATATAATAATAACAATTTCTGAGAGATTAATTATTGTTATTATTGTGGGTTTTGAGGTATTTTTTGACACTATTGTTGTTGTTGGTTTGTTTTTTACTGGGTATTTTTAAGCATGGTGTGTGTGTCTGTGTGTGTGTCTGTGTGTGTGTGTGTGTGTGTGTGTGTACTGGGAAACAGGCTCTTAGAGCATACTGGAAGGGGAAAGGGGTGATAAAGGAGAGGGGCTTTAGAAAGAGAGAGAGAGAGAGATTAAGGGAGTGAAAGAGCGGATGAGTGGATCGAGTGGATTGTGTCCCAGTAAGAGAGAGAATCTCCATTTAAAGATATACTGCAGTGTGTGTGTGTGTGTGTGTGTGTGTGTGGATCTGGGTCTGTGTGATAGAGGTCTACCATAATGAAACCCTGATAAGCTCGAAAGAGTCCTGTATGTGTGTGTATGTGTGTTGTGTGTGTGTGTGTGTGTGTGTGTGTGTTTTCCCAGAAATAATGTGGAGTGACCACCAGTCCAGACCACCCACTGGTCCGGTCCTTTCTGTCACTTTAGCACTAATGAAAGACGTATAATCAGATTATAGGAGTGTGGAAATGCGGTGCTTAGACGGCCAGTGTGTACAAAGCCAGTGTGTGTGTGTGTGTGTACAAAGACAGTGTGTGTGTGTGTGTGTGTGTCTGTAGAGTGCATTTGTGTGTGTGTAGGCCTATATGACCTGTTATAATAGCGGATTTGATAATATAGTGCTAACACTGGGATGTGTCACTTAATAAGGCTAAAGGATGGACTGTGTGTGGAGTGTGTGTGTGTGTGTGTGGAGTGTGTATATGTGTGTGATGGCACGCTATTTGCCTCTGCAGGGGTCTTCATGGCTCATTGTGTGCTGGTTAGAGGGGCTTACACTCACAATAAAGGATAGAAGGAGACGCCCAGAATGTCGCATAGAGGTTTTAAGCTCCGCCCACAGAGTTATTCCAGCCAACTGATTTTTGTTGTACTATAATCGTGTTTATGCTCACGAGTATACAGTGGCGTGAAAAAGCATCTTACGATTATCAAACCAACTTTAATATCAGACAAAGATATCCTGAGTAAATATAAAAAAGTATTTATTTTATCCTCATTTTCTCCCCAATTTATGCGGTCAATTACCCAACCCCCTATCACTACTGATGCCCCAACACACCAGGAGGGTAAAGGCTAGCACACGCCTCCTCCGATACATGTAAAGTCAGACTCCGCCTCTTTTTGAACTGCTGCCGAATAGCATCACAGCGCTAACGCTCGGAGGAAAGCGCAGCGACTCGGTTCTGATACATCATCTCACAGACGCAGCCTTGTGCTGATCCACATCACCCTAGGAGAGATGAGGGGATGAAAGTGCTCCATCTATTGTACCCACCCAGAGAGAGAGCAAGGCCAACTGTGCTCTCTCAGAGCTCTGGCAGCCAGTGGCAAGCTGCATGAGCAGGATTCAAACCAGCGAGCAAGTTGTCCAGGTCCTGAAGCAGCAAAGCAGCCCCAGACCATCTCACTACCACCACCATGAGTAAGATGTTCTTTTCCAGATGTATGGAGCTTGTTTAAACTGAGTTTCTCTATCTAAAGGAAGAGAGCATCAATACATTTTAATTACCCAAATGATATCAATACAGTTGTATTTATAACAGCATCAGTAGTGATCTGTAGTGTATAATAAATATGATTTATGATTGCATCACACAAGCTGCATTATCTGGTTCTCTGCTAATGTACTTAATGTATTTCTATTAGTAGAAACACACAAGCAGATTCCGTCCATTACAATAATATAATAAATCATATCCTTTACATACAGCATTCTCTTCTATCGCAATTCATTTTATTTTCTACTTTTAATGCAAAGAAAACAAGTTCATATTCATAAAGTTTTAAGATTTGGTGGAATAACCCTGGTTTTAATCACAGTTTTCAGTTTTCACCTTGGCATCATGTTCTCCTCCACCAGTCTTACACACTGCTTTTGGATAACTTTATGCTGCTTTACTCCTGGTGCAAAAAATCAAGCAGTTCAGTTTGGTGGTTTGATGGCTTGTGATCATCCATCTTCCTCTTGATTATATTCCAGAGCTTTTTAATTTGGTAAAATTAAAGAAACTCATCATTTTTTAAGTGGTGAGAATATTACTGAAAAGTTACTTTATTTCAGTAATTCAGCTCAAAATGTAAGACTTATATATTATATAGAGTTATTAATTAAACACAGTGTGATCTGTTGTAAGCCTTTATTTCTTTTATTGCTGATGATTATGAAGCTTACAGCCAATGAAAACCCAAAAATCAGTGTTTCAGAAAATGTAAATATTATAAAGTCCTGCTGGAAAATGAAATCTGCATCTCCAGAGCCAAGTCCAATGTCAGTGCAGTTTTGTTTTCCTGAAAAATCTTACAGCACTTTATGCTTCCCTCTGCTACTGACAACTTTTATAGAGATAGGGATTTCATTTTCCAGCAGGACTTATAATATTCTAATTTTCTGAGATACTGATTTTTGGGTTTTCATTGGCTGTAAACCATAATGAATCACCAACAATACAAGAAACATAAGCTTAAAATAGATCACTCTGTGTAATACATCTATATAATATGTGTTCTCATGTGACAGTGACGTGAATTATGGGAGTTGGAGTCTAGAGCTTTGATTGAGTAAATGCATCCATTTCTTTTGTTTCTTCAACACACACACACACACACATCACACACACACAGCTCAGTGCTGTGTTCAATATCTTTCATGGGATATGACAAAAGTCATGGGACATAGGTATAGAACCTATACAGTAGGTAGAAGTGATTAAAACCTTTAATATAATCTCAAATCTTATATATTATCTTATATATTTCTTTCTAAAATGGCATCACACATTGTTTTTTCTATCTTTTATAATCCCTCTCTCTCTCTCTCTCTCTCTCTCTCTCTCTCTCTTGTTGTGTGTGTAGAGTATAGAGGGATGAGGTTGGGTTGGGGGTGGGGAAATTGTAATCTGGGGGGTTTAAGCCCCACTACCCTGCTGAGCAGAATCAGCAAAGATGCCTAAGACCCTTACAAATGTGTGTGTGTATATTTGTATGTGTGTATGATTGTGTGTGTGTGTGTTGTTTTTAAGAGCTTTATTGTAAGCCCCTCCCTCTGTGTGTGTGTGTGTGTGTGTTAAGTTATTAGGCATAGTACACTTATTGACAAAACAATAACACATCAAAACTCGATATACAATGTACATATATGTCTCAAACAGATACTCAAATAAGTGATTACCAAGGGGGTGGGGGATTTGGCTTGATTTAGGGCATGTCAGTGTGTCTTTGCTATCGTAACGGCGGGAAAAGTATGCCTTGTGCGGTTTGAAACATGCATAATGTACTAAAGGACTAAGACTCTTAATTAATAATGGGTGTGTTTTGGGCG